>NC_083719.1:100772967-101075998 GCF_028564815.1 Eubalaena glacialis
ATCTGAGTCAATTTAAAAACAGGACTGAATACTCACTTTCACCCTTTCTGCTCTTTTTGGTCATTACGTGTCTCAGTATCAGACAATCTTCTTTATCATTTTTCAGATAAGGAAATGATGGCACAGAAAGTTTAACTGATGTAACTAAGGTAATAAGTCAGGCTCCAATGTGAATATTGGGCTCCTGGCTCTCTGTCCAGGGCACTTTCATCCAAGCCCATTACCTTTCTGTGTATCCTCCTCCCCCTAAAAAGGTTTAGGGTCCTTTTACTAAAGCATTCTATTGTCCTTACCCAAATCCTTTGTGTTTAACACACAGAAAAAACACAGGCACATTTATTATAATTCTTACTAAGCAAGAAAAGAACAACTATTTGTCACACCAGACATCATAATCACTCTTGTTAAAGCTGATCTTCAAGCTTGCCCCTTGTCATGTGTGCTTGAAGATGAAGAAGAAATTCAGACTTCAATTTTCCTAATGGTTTAACATAAAGTCACACTTCAAAATTCTTATCTCAGACAGATGTATGGGTAGATGTGTGGATGTGTGTGTATGAGTTGATTTCATTCTAATAAATTGGTGAATGGATGTGAATATATTCCCAGAGTGATATATAAGATATTTTTTATCATCATTGTTGGACAGGAGGCACTGTTTGTCATTGGTGAAGATACAACATTAGTGATATAGTTTCCACACTCAAAGGGTTTAAAATTCAATATTGATACTGGAGTAAAGCAACTATATAAATAACTATAATTCAAAGCAGAAGATAAAGTCTTCTATAGATAACTGTAAACAAAGGAAAACAATGCCAGGAGCATGAGAAATAGCTTCATGAAAAATCTGCACTGGGTGCTTTGATCCACACAGTAATCTTAGCAGATACACAGAAGGGAGGTGACTGTTATGTTCACTTTATAAATGCTCTGGGCATCTATTTTTTTAGTCCACCTTCATCCAGCCAAGGGGTAGTAGAATCATTTTTGTAACTCAAGTCATCAAAATTCAAATGTAGAAGAAACTATGTATTCTACTTTCTAGTGCCACCCTCTATTTCTAATCAGCTACCTGACTTAAGCTAAATCATTTTTTAAAATATCCTATGGTTATTGCATCCTCTGGTATAAAAGCTGATATTTTTATATCGATGGTCCTAAGTCAGTTATCAAATCTGTTAGAGTTTAACTTTGTTATATACCAAAATAAATTTAGAAGTTTCCATTGGTAAATTACAGGGGAAGCAAATAGAAAGTGTAAATTTCCACAAAGAAAATATGAAATAACCTATTTTGAAGGTAATCTATGACTCAGAGAAATATACCCAAATAAATCATTTTGGAAAACTGATATTAGATAAATAATAGTGTGGAAAAGAATCCAATAGTGGGCAAGTGGCCATATGACTTTGTTTTGCTTTTTCTTCTTTTAATTTAGTGGTTTATTTGGAATTCCTTATTCCAGTTTGTTGTAAAAATAATCGGGTGCTGCTGTTTCATTCCTCACCATATGTGGATGATTATGGAGGAGGATGGCTGTCTGTCAAAAGCAGATGATGCCCACGGAATGTCTGAAAATATAAAACTGCTTATTGCAAAATGATTGCTTGGGTTTATCTGTCATGCACAGACTGCCTGGTCGACAGACACTGAAATCTGAGTGAGACAGTTGTGTTGACATGTAGTACTGAAAACAACCCTTTAATTCTTAATTAGCTGTAGTAAATGAATTTTCTTAATTCTTCAAAGTAGGCACTTGAAAATTAATCACTGATATGTAAAACTGCATATATTCAACGTTATTCCATTATCAGCAAATAAAGCAATTATTATTCACCTTGTTACATTTTCAAATATCATAAAACTGCATGTGTGCTTCATTGATTGTAATATTTTAAAATTCCAAGCTGTTAACCCTTCCTTTCATTAGTCATTTATGCATACAGATGTCATTTACATTTAAAAAAATCTAGCCATAATAGGCTAGCATTATTGTGGTAAAATTATATCTATTGACAAAATTCTTAATAATCAATCAAATGTAAATTTTATACCTGTCCAGGAAGATGAATGAACATGATAAACATATTATCTGACTAAACTCCATGCAGACTTAATAGGACTATCAAAATTCTCTTTGTGATTCAAATAGTATATGAAATGAATGGACAGAGATGAAGTAATTAGTAGTTGTAGTAATATACTCTCCCTGTATCCTTGTTAAAAATGGAATTTTAGAAAAATTAATAAATATAATGACTAGCTGAAAGTAATTCTGAGTGTGCTGAATTCCCACAATCTATATCAAAGTTTTTATTCCCATTATTTTTATAAGTTGTACACTTTTGTTAGGAAAAAGAACTCAATATTTTAGGGAAATTCATATAGGCATGCTGATTATTTTCACTTTTGGAACTATATGAGATTGAAGCCTATATGAGATTGAACCTACCAGTCTACTAAAATGTCTAAGAATATTAGCGAAGATTGGTGAAGGATTTGTATTAATTATGCCTTAATCACCTTAACCATTCAACTCGTTGAAAAGAGTCACAGGACTACAACATCTTATCCTCTGGGAAGAGCTCTAGTGCAAGTACAAGATACAGTACAACAATAGCAAGAAAAGCATATGCATTGAAACGAATCTAAGGTCATAGATACAGGCCTCTCTCTCCTCTCTCACCTGAGCCTTATAAAACATATTTTTATCTCCTCCAGTTTGGAAGCACCACCTATATGTATGTCAAGCACTCTGAGAGCAGGAAGTCCAAAATCTGCTCACCACTGGAGGAGGAGAGTCTCATAGTGAGCTGATCATCTAGGCATATTCTAGGCATATTCCAGCTATGTGACCGTCTATGATGTGTTTTCCATCAAAAATCAATTCTCTAATTCACCAACACCAACTGGCTGTCCAAGAATTCAATTCAATTCCAACACTAACTATCCAGAGTCAGCCCAGACCCTACAGGTTAAGGGCACAGTCCCACAAGACTCCCCTGAGACAGCAGCTGCAAATGGGGTACAAGGCTACCTGCACTTCTGCCTGGCTGACTACAAATTAGAAGGTTAGCATGATCCCCCCTCATTCAGGTTCAATACTTTGCTAGAAAAACTCACAGAACTTGGGAAAGTGCTATATTTACTATTACAGATATATTTTAAAGGATACACCTCAGAAACAGCTGAATGGAAGAGATGCATATTACAAGGTATGGGGGCAGGGATAGTACAGCTTGTCCGTGCCCTCTTTATGCATGTTCCCCTGGGAGTGTGTTGATGTGTTCACTAACCTGGAAACTCTCCAAATCTTATTGTTTAGGAGTCTTTATAACCCAATCTCCAGATCTCTCCCTTCCTCAGAAGCCAGGGGGTGGGGGAACTGAAAGTTTCAACCCTCTAATCACACGGTATGTTCTTTTGGTGACTAGCCCCCATCCTGAAGCTATCTCAGAGACCCCTCAGCCAAGAGAGTCATATCATTAGTATACAAAAGACACTCTTATTACTCAGAAAATTGTTTTGGGTAGTAATATTACTTCTTCTAATACGTGAACATAGGATATCTTTCCATTTATTTGTATGATCCTCAGATGGGGATCAGCCAAGATAGCAGAGTAGAAATATCCTGAGCTCACCTCCTCTCACAGGCACATGAAAATCACAACTATTTTCAGGACAACCATTGATAAAAAAGAACTGAACCTACTAGAAATGATCTACAACTAAAGATGTAAAGAAGGAACCACAACAAGATGGGACGGAGGGGAGCAGTTTCAATATAGTCACGTCCCATACCCCCAGGTGGGTGAGCTACAAAGGGGAGAATAATTACAATTTCAGAGTATCTCCCAAAGGAGAGAGAGGTCTGAGCAGCACATCAGGTTCCCTGGCCCAGGGGTCCTGCACTAGGAAGACAAGCCCCCAGAGCTTTTGGATTTGAAGGCCAGCAGGGCTTAGTTCCAGTAGTCCTAGAGGGTTGGGGGAAATAGACTTCACTCTTAACGTACGCACACAAAAATCTCACATGCTCCCAGATCCAGGGCAGAAGCAATAATTTGGTACGAGCCTGAGTCAGACTTACCTGCTGATCTTGGAGAGTCTCCCAGAGAGGCAGGAGGCGACTGCAATTCACCCTGGGGAAGTAGACACTAGCAGTGGACATTTTTGGAGCTCATTTTACCAGAACACTGGTGTTGGTAAGCACCATTTTGGAATCCTCCTTCTAGTTTATTAGCTCCAGAACCTAGCCCCACCTTGGCCCAAAAACCAGTAGGCACCTGTGGAGAGATCCCTCAGACCAAGCAACTGCACATGCATGCAGTGCCATCCACCAGCAGACAGGCTGCCTTAAGACTCCCAGAGCCCAGAGCCATCCCTGGACATGACCCTGCCCACCAGAGGGCCTAGGACCAGACCCCACACACTAGTGCACAGGCAGTAGACCCAGGACCACCAGGGCCCTCCAGCCAGAGACCACAGGCCCCAGCTCCACTCACCAGTGGGCAGGTGCCAGCCCCAGAATCCTCTAGGCCCCAGCCTCACCCTCCAAGGAGCATGTTCTAGACCTGGGCCCACCTCCAACCACCAACAGGCAGACCCCAGTCCCAAGAAAATTGCAGCCCCACAGTCTGCAGACCTGGCCTGCCTTTCAGCAGTCCAGATCCTGCCCTAGGACTGGCTGGGTCCTGCCCTCACCCACTAGCAGGCCAACACAAGCTTAGGGACACACTGGACTCTGCAGCCAACTGTGTCAGGAACTACCCCTCCCACGATCAATCCAACACTAGCTCTGGGTCCCTTGGGTCCTACAACCAGACCCCAGGGCCCAGCTCTGCCAGCCAGTACACTGGCACTAGCCCCAGGACTTGGCTTCACCCACCAGTGAGCAGGCAATAGCCCTGGCGACTTCTGGACCCTGACTCCACCCACCAGTGAGCCAGCACTAGCCCCAGGGCTTCCAGGGGGTTCCACAGCCAGCCACCTCATGATCTGGTTCTGCCAACCAGTGGCCAGCAACCTCCAGAGAAGGCAGAGCCTGGCAACCAATAGGATTGCCCATACAGCCTGCCACAACAGAAGGACACACACAGCCCTTATAGGGGGGACCCCTAGAGCATATATTAATAGCTCCAGTGTTGTGAGGGGAGTGTACTGCTGGGAAGCAAAGGATGTCTCCTACAAAAGACCACTTCTCCAAGGTGGGGAAACATAACCAACCTACGAGATACGTAAAAATAAAAACAGTAACTTAGGCAAAATGAGGCAACAGAGGAACATATTCCAAACAAAGGAACAAGGTAAAAACCCAAAAGAAGAATTAACTGAAGTGGAGATAAACAATCTTCCCAAGAGAGTTCAGAGTAGTGATTGAAAAGATGATCAAAGAACTTAGAAGAATAGATGCATAGGGCAAGAAGTTAGAAGTTTTTAACAAGGAGTGAGAAAATATAAAGAACAACAAAACAGAGATGAAGAATGAAATAACAAATATTTGTATCATCTTCAATTTCCTTCATCAATGTCTTATAACTTTCAGAGTTCAGTTCTTTCACCTCCTAGTTTAAGTTCATTCCTAGGTATTTTATGCTTTTTGATGGAATTGTAAATAAAACTGTTTACTTGAATTCTTTTTCTGATAGTTCATTATTAGCATATAGAAAAGCAACAGATTTCTGTATATTAATCTTGTATCCTGCAACTTTACTGAATTCATTGATTAGTTCTAATCATTTTTTGGTGGAGATTTTACGGTTCTCTATATATAGTATCATGTCATCTGCAAATAATGACAGTTTTATCTCTTCCCTTTCAATTTGGATGCCTTTTATTTCTTTTTCTTGTCTGATTGCTGTGGCTAGAACTTCCAATACTATGTTAAATAGATGTGGTGAGAGTGCACATCTTTGTCTTGGCCCTGATTTTAGAGAAAAAGTTTTTCACCGTTGAGTATGATGTTAGCTGTGGGTTTGTCATAAATGGTCTTTATTATGTGGAAATGTATTCCCTCTATACCCACTTGGATAAGAGTTTTTATCATGAATGAATGTTGAATTATGTCAAAAGCATTGACTGCATCTATTGAGATGATCATGTGATTTTTATCCTTCCTTTTGTTAATGTGGTGTATCACACTGATTAATTTCTGGATATTGAACCATCCTTAGAATAAATGCCACTTGATCATGGCATATGATCCTTTTTATTTATTTTTGAAATTGGTTTGATAATATTTTGTTAGGGATTTTTGCATCTATATTCATCAGAGATAGAAGCCGGTAATTTTCTTTTTTTTTGTAGTGTCTTTATCTGGTTTTTGTATTAGGGTAATGGTGGCCTCATAGAATGAATCTGGGAGTGTAGCCATCTCTTCAATTTTTGGAATAGTTTGGAATAGGCATTAGCTCTTCGTTATATGTTTGGTAGCATTCCCCTGTGAAGCCATCCGTTCCTAGGCTTTGTTTACTGGGTTTTTTTTTTTATTATTATAAATTCAATTGCTCTACTAGTGATTGGTCTGTTCAGATTTTCTATTATTATTTCCTCATACAGTATCAGAAGGTTATGTTTCTAGAAATTTGTCAATTTCTTCTAGGTTGTCTAATTTTTTGGCATATATCTCTTTATAGTATTCCCTTATTTTTTTGTATCTCTGTGATATAAGTTGTTATTTCTCCTCTTTCATTTCTTATTTATTTATGACCTCTATTTTTCTTGATGAGTCTGGCTAAAGGTTTATCAATTTTGCTTATCTTTTTAAAAGAAAAAAACTCTTGGTTCATTGATTCTTCCTATTATTTTTTGGTCTCTATTTATTTCCTCTCTGATCTTTATTTTTTCCTTCCTTCTACTGACTTGGGGCTTTGTTTGTTCTTTTTCTAATTCCTTTATATGGTAGTTAGGTTGTTTGATTGAAATTTTTCTTGTTTCTTGAGGTAGGCCTCTATCACTATAAACTTTCCTCTTAGAACTTCTTTTGCAGTTTCCCATAGATTCTGGAGAATTGTGTTCTGGTTTTCATTTGTCTCGAAGTAATTTCTGATATCCTCTTTGATTTCTTTTTTGACTCGCTGGTTTTTCAGTAGCATGTTATTTTGTCCCCACATGTTTGTGTTTTTCCCATTTTTCTTCCTGTAACTGATTTCTAGTTTCATACAATTGTGATAGGAAAAAATGCTTGATATAGTTTCTATTCTTTTAATTAAATTTGTTGAGACTTGTTTTGTGGTTTAGCATGTGATCTCACCTGGAGAACATCTCATGTGCACTTGAAAAGAATGTGTATTCTGCTGGTTTTGGATGGAATATCCTATAGACATCTACTAAATCCAAGCTGTGTCATTTAAAACTACTGTTGCCTTATTTATTTCCATCTGGATGATCTGTCCCTTGATGTAGCTGAGGTGTTAAAGTCCCCCACTATTATTGTATCATTGTCGATTTCTCCCTTTATGACTGTTAATATTAGCTTTATATGTTTAGGTGTTTCTCTGTTAGGTGCATATATGTTAACAAGAGCTGTATCCTCTTCTTGTATTGATTCTTTTATCATTATATAATGCCCTACTTTGTCTTCTTTATAGACTTTGTTTTAAAGTATATTTCATCTGAAATGAGTATTGCTGTCCCTGCTTTCTCGTCATTTCCATTTGTGTGAAATATATTTTTCCATCTCCTCACTTTCAATCTGTGTGTGTCTTTAGCTGTGAATAGAGTCTCTTGTTAGGACCATATAGATGGGTCTGATATTCCACAGGTCTCTCATACTACAAAAGTCCAAGTCATTGATGCTTCCAACTAAACTGTGTCTCTCCACAGCCACCCCAAGCATGCTTAAATGATGTTTACACTTATTGTTCAATGAATTAAAAAATCTAGGAATTATTCTTGACTCATGTGCCACATCCAAACTACCAGCAATGTATCTAAAACCCATCTACCTCTACCCATCTCTATCACCATTGCCGCCTCCTTGGTTGAGGAAAGCAGTATCTTTAGCTTACTCAATATAACAGCCTCCTAACTGGTATCCCCACTTTTGGTTTCCTACAATCCATCTCCTATGCAGCAGCCAGAGTGTTCATTTAAAAAGAAAACTAGACCATCTTCTAAAAGCCTCTTTCTTCATTGCCATTCTATTGTACTTACATCTAAATCCAAAGTGTTTGAAAGAGCTGAGACTATTATGTAATCTAAACCAGCTGGCCTCTCCAATATTACTACATGTAATTCTCTTGACACATTCACCATGCTCTAGACACACTGCTCACCTATCACACTTTCAAAGAAGACAGACCTTTTCCCTCCTAACTATTTCACTGTGTTAATTCCTGTTCATCTTTTAGGTTTCAGCATGATTATCACCTGAAAGTTAAGACTTCCAGAACTACCTCATATAAATTGTATCCCCACCTTTTATCCTTTTATTCTCTCTTATGAAGTTATGTTAATTTTCTAGTACATACCAACACATCTAGACAAATATATACACACACACACACACATAATGCTTATGCACATACACATAGGTATGTGTATGTGTGTGTATATATATAAACAATGTTGATATATTTAATATCTGTATCTCCCTCTAGAGAGAAAACTCCAAGATGACAGGCCAATGCCTGTTTTGTCCATCGAGTGCCTAGCACTGAACGTGAAACACAGCCAAGAAGGAGGAGTCAGTTTTCAAAAAGTTCTAGACAAGTGAGGGGAGGGTCATAGACAGGAAAATAAGCAGGTCCATATACCTACAGCTAGGCTTGCAGTATCTAGACTACAAAAATGATGTTAGTAAACAGGGTGGGATTATACTAATGCTAAGGCAGAGACAATCTGTTTTTATACTATTTCCATATAAATGATGATATGCCTTATTGATATGAATATTCCTTAGTCTTTGGTTGTGATAAGATATAGAATTCAGTTAGATAACCCCAAACAGGATAGAAGAAATAACATTTATTTCATATGCAAAATTCCTTATTTTTTATAGCCACCATAATATTACAATTAAATACATTGTTATTAAATACTGATTTGCTATAAATTAAACAAAATGACTCACTTCTATAGATAATTTGAATGGTGCTACTTGGAAGAAACAGTGTAGTGCAAATACCATGACACTTACAGACTACCAGAGCTAAATTTGAAACCCAGTTCTGACAATTACTAGTTACAGACTTGGGGGAAGATTATCTACATTTTTGTGCCTGTTTTCTTATTTATAAAAATAGGTCTGCGTTTTCTTAGAGTAGGGCTTTTTTGGAGTTTATAAAAGAATGTGTGTGGCAGTAGGTCCTGGCATAGTATCAGGAGCTACAATGCTGCAAATGATCAAAAGCTAGTGATGAAATCTTACTGTATTTTGTAATCTAATTTGTTAATGAAGAAGTACATGTATAAAATGGTTTCAAGAGAGAGTCGAGCTAGGTATATTGACTAAAGAATCATTTGTGTAGACATGAAATTTGAGCTAAGAGGCTAGATGAGATATATGGAAAAGTCAAGAGAATAAGAGGGAGAGTTCCAATGGTTTATGACTAACTTACATTCAAATCAGAGTCTGTCTATCCATTTATTGAAAAAAAGTATTTCCCTACACGTGTACAAAAAGCCAATGAATCTATCAATAGTTTGCCCAAGTTTATATTCTATTAAATTATTACATTTTTTATACTGTAATATTCATGAAACTATGTTTGCTTTCATTTCTATAGTCTAATGAGCCATCTAGATGCTAAGTCACACTCAAATCTATTGGCAAGTTATTTTACTACCAAAGAATAATACTATCACTCATCTATGCATAAACAGGGGTTACAATACCCTGAAAAGTTGAGTTTGAAAGATCAGAACTGAACAGCAAAAACTTTATTTCATACTGAAGAACCAGATGAAAAGCGTTCTTATCTGTCTGGTTTGTTTTATCTTTGGAATCAAGAAGCAATGATTTAACCCGTGCCATTTCTGATTATTCCTTTAAAAAGGACATAAAATTATCAGTAGAAGGAATGGCATCTATAATACCTATGCAAAAGGAAGTATGAGATTTTAAATACACACATTCATTGTCCCACTCATATTTGACTGCATATATCATTCGTGGGCCACACAGATGTTTATCAAATGAGTTAGGGACAATGGAAAAACAAACCAAATACTTCCCCTTCTTCACCTACTTTCAGGTGAACTTTGAAACCCTCAACTCCAAATCTAAAACCAAACTATTCCAAACCTTCTCCTTCATTTGCCAAGTCCTTTATCAACCATGCTCATGGTATGTTTTTACCACCTCATTTTCCACAATACCACCCCTCCATCAATACTCCCTATAGAAAAATAATTTTGAAAATTCTGACCTTTTTATTTGTTTGCTTCTCTATAAATTCTAAGCCTTGAAAAACAAATCTTTATTTTGATAACCATAGAAAATTTATTAACCATAAATGGAAATGAAACTTCTTTTTCCTTGGTCTACTGCAATACATTTATCCTGGAAATATTTTCTGTAAAAGTATATTTATAAAGTTTTTCTTTTTCCTTATAAAATGTAATTGACAATTTGACTCCCTCAAAAATGGGCCATGTGATGAATTTAACATATATAATGGGAAAATGCAAACATATACATAAGAAGAAAAATATGGAAAGCAAAATATGCTTAATGATATTTAAGCTAAATATTTTTAGGTAAATCTTATCATGGCTGGATACAAGTCCATATTCTGAGTACTCAATTGGGATTCAATAATTATATATAATTTTAAGTATTATGCGGTTTAGATCAGTTACTACAAACATTAAATGTTTATTGTTTCAGCTAACCTATACATCTCACTCTTAATGTTTGCCCTTTCTTAAACACAGTTTTAATCTTAAAGTAACACACACCTCTCTGTCCGTCTTTGTATCTGTCTCTCTCTTCCTCCTTCCTTCTCTCTCCCACCTTTCTCTCTTTCTGCAGATTAAGCACATTATTCAAATTAAGGTTTTTTTTAGGGGCGGGGGTGAATAGTAGGGTATTGGAGAGACACAACAAGAGGAAAAAAAGTCACAAGAAAGATAATAACTAAATAATTTTAGGTGCAAAATTATGTAAGAATATGTTGCCTCTCCCATTTTACAAAGCAACTCAATCCTTCTTTACACAGATCACATTCAAAACTCCATTAGATGTAAATAGGAGTTAGCCACAGCTCACCAAACACTTCATCACATTATTTGATTGCATTTAAATTGTTTTAGGTAATTTAGGGAACAGAAACTCTGGAAATAACACTTTCCCATAACAACAGTCAGGTTCCCTGTTCATCTGTTTTTAAAATTAAATCCCTTTCATCCCCAGTGTGAAATTTTTTAACAAGGTCTGATTTGCTGTTAAAGACTGTGCACAATGTTACATAATTCTATCGTACTCCCAAACCAGGAACAGGACTTGAATGCTAATCTCAACTCCACCACTAATAGCTCTATTTCAGGCAGTACCCATGTGAATTTCAAATACCAGAATTAGTTTCATAGTCTCCCTCCTCTGGCCTTTTAAAATATTCTTTAAAAAGTATGAAATCATAACTATTTATTATGCTTTCAGCCTCAGGGTTGGAAGACTTCAATAAAGCAAAATGGGAAATGTCTCAGGAGTTTTCTTACTCCTCCTCCCCCAGTAGTGTAAGAGGTACATATAAAATCATCAGCAATAATGCCCTTATAAAAAGGCTAGGTGAAATATGTCTTTGTTGTTTCATTAAACACCCTTTGGTCAATTGTGACACCATCTGGCAAGAGGCACTATTTCTCAAGGCATTCCATAATACATGCAATTGGTACAAAGGTAATAGGTTCTACAAGTAAAAGAGGCATGACATGGTCAGATAAATTTGGACACACCAGGAAAGCTGAATTGAGTAAAAGTAAACAGGTGTTCTTACAAGATTTCTCAAAGCTTTCAGTATATTAATTTGAATTATGAACCCCCAAGAATGGGAGGGTACATGCGTAGTTTCTCAAAGCAGATGGAGGAGGAGGTACACAGATTTCAGAATGAGACAACTGGGCACAGATCCAGATTTAGTTTATTGTCACCCTACATGCTTAGGGGGTGAAAATCCCTCTGAGACTTAGTTTCCTCATCTGCCATATGATGTAGTGGATAAGAGACAGACAGTCTCTAAAGACAGACACACTAAGGCTCAGATCCCAGGGCAGTCATTTGTTCACTTGAGTTCTTAGGCAAGTTACTACAAGTTCTTTGTATCTTGGAGTTCCCTTTTGAAAAATAAAGGTAGTAACAATAATATCTACTCCCAGATTTATTATAAGGATTAGATTGCTTAATCATTTTAAAGTGCATTAAAGGATAGTTGCTCACTAAAGGTGATTTTCTTTCTCTTCATTCCCTTCCATCTCACACCCAGGAGTTCAGAACCTCTGTGTTTCTACCTGGTTATCTTGCTTTTCCCCTGCTTTGCTTTTTTTCCTGGAACTAGGTCATCACCTCATATTTTTACCTCCTCATTCAATTTGCATGTCATTTTCTGAATGGTCCACCTTATCTTGTCAACAATTGGTACGGTATGAACTCTGCATATTCATCCCCTCTAAATTCACATGACATTAAAAGGAGACATTAAAGAGCAGCAATGATGTAAAAATATTCAACCACCACACTAGCAAGCCGGGTAAATGGTATTCCACAGCAAACTACTGTGTTCTGAGAGGCTAATCTTGCCCTTAATTGCTCATGTGATATTGTGCTTCCCTCTGAGAGGAGGCAACTTACATATAACAGGTCGTGTAAGAAAAAAAAAAATGGAATGAGAATGTGGGTTGTTTTGACTCCACAATTTCAGGCTTCAGTTCTTACCTCTGTCAAAAAGAAAAGTTAAACCAAGGTTTTTCCTAACCATGAAATTTAATTGTTACCTCCATACTGTGTATAGAATGAAAAGAGAGGATTCTGCTGAAGATAATATATACATATTTTTAGAAAGTATCTGAATAAACCACTACATTGCAACCATTTTAAATCTGCTGATGTCTAGCATCTACATTACTTCAACTTTTTACCCTTGTTATCAGTCT
This sequence comes from Eubalaena glacialis, assembly GCF_028564815.1. NCBI lineage: Eukaryota > Metazoa > Chordata > Mammalia > Artiodactyla > Balaenidae > Eubalaena > Eubalaena glacialis. The sequence continues at coordinate 100,786,060 of NC_083719.1, forward strand.
CTTCAATCCTAAGTCAAATGGACATACTTCAGTTCCTATTATTTTTGACCGCTCTACAACTTGTGACAGTTGGTAATTGATTGCTGCCTTGTGACATTTCTTCTCCTTTAGCATGCATGGCACAACACTGTCCTAATTTACTGTTATCCTTCAAGTCATTCATTCTCAGTCCTCCACACTACATTCTCATGTCTGACTGCCTATTCTTTGAAATTCTACCTTTGGTTGTCTCTATGCATATGCCACATATTCTCCATAGCCCATTTTGTCTATACCCAGAAATTCAACCACTACTGATACATAGATTCATTTATTCATCAAATACTGTCTTAATGCCTATATATACTCAAAGTCCCACTGTATGCATAGGAAGCAGTATTAAAAGAAGCAGATATATAGTTCTTGAAATCATAGAATACACACACACACACACACACACACACACAGGAACATACATACTTAAAAACTGTGGTAAATATCATTAAAGAAATGAATATGGTACTGTGTCAAAAATGGTTAGAGTGGAATGGAATGAAGAACTACTTTAAAGTGGTTAGAGATGCTAATGGAGAAAAAATAAAAAGACGGAAATTCCAGGGTGTCAGATGTCAAGATTATGAACCACAAAGCAAGTCTCGAAAATTTTATATATATGAAATTATATGCAGGATGTTCTCTTCCTACAATGTAACTACAAATAAACAGCAACAAATGATGGAAAATAGCCATATATTATTTAAATTAAGTAGTAAGTAGTCCACTACTAAGCAATGCATTAGTGAAAAAGATATCAAAATCAAAATTACATAGTATTTTGAACCAAATGATATTGAAAATGTGGCATGAAAATCTGTGGTATACAGCTAAAGCTAGGTTTATAGAAAAACAAATAGCATTGTCATTATTTAAAGAGGACATGTAGACAATTCAAAATCTATCTATACCTAAATTATTAGGATTAGAGAGATTATGAAGCTTTCTAGATATGAAATTATAAATAATAGTTATATTTCTCTATTATCACCAAAATCTTAGGAAATTAGTCTTTAAAAATAATACCATTGTAATAGCATCAAAAAACACAAAATTCTAAAGAATAGATCTGATAAAAGATGTAAAAAACCCCTGCACCAGCAAAATATGAAACTTTACTGGGAGAAATGAAAGACTATCTTAATAAAAGGAGGGAAATACCATGCCCACTGTTTGAAAGACTTTCCAAATTAATGTATTGACTCAATGTTATCCCTATAAGTCCTAACAAGGATTCTTGTGGAATTAGCAAGCTGATCCTAAAATTAACATAGATATACCTAGGGCCAAAAATTGCCAAGAACAAAGCAAGAACACTTACCATACCAAGCACTGTAATAAAACTACTAGTTAAGGCAGTGTGATGGTACAAGGAGAGACAAATGGGCCAATGGAACTGAATAGATAATACAGAACTAGAAGCACATAGGAATGGGCTCTTGATTTTGACAAAACAGGCATTGTAGAGCAGTGGTGAAAAAAAAATGTCTTTTCTATAAATGGTGGTTGGTAAATTAACTAACAATTAGATAAATAAATAACCCCCACTTCACAACATACACAACTATCAATCCCAAATGGACACTATATATGTGAAAGGTAAAAAATAAAAATTTTAGAACAAAGATAACTATGACCTCATAGCATAGGATGATTTCTTAAAAAAATTCTCTAACACTAGAGATAAATTAGACTACTATTAATAACTCTTTTTTTGAAAAGACACAAAAAGAATGAAAAAGCAAGCCCAAAATGGGAAATTATATATTTAACATATATAACTGACAATGAGTCTCATATTAAGGAAATAATAAAAACTTTTATTAATTAAAAAGGAAAAGGCAAGGCAATTCTTCAGTGAACAAGAAATTTGAACTGGCACTTTACAAAATAAGAGAGCCAAATGACCAATAAATATTTTAAAGGTCACTCAACACTGATATTGATCAAGGAAATACAAATTAAAACTGCAATAGGATACCACTATATAACCTACCAGCATTGTTAAAATGTAAATACACACCCTCTAACAATATCATGTAAAGGCAAAGTAAAGTAAGCCAGACAGAAAGACAAATATCATATGATACAGCTTAGATGTGAAATCCCCCCCACAAAAAAAGATACAAATGAACTTATACACAAAACAGAAATAGACCCACAGACATAGAAAACAAACTTATGGTCACCAAAGGGAAAAGTGGGGAGGGATAAATTAGGAGTTTTGGATTAACATATACGCACTATTATATATAAAAATAGATAACCAACAAGGACCTACGGTATAGCACAAAGAACTGTACTCGATATTTTGTAATAATCCATAAGGGAAAAAGAATCTGAAAAAGAATATATATATATATATATATATATATATATATATATATATTACATGGCTATTTATACATAATAAACATTAGTGAATGAACTTAAAAGCTTCTATGTTCTATCTCTGTCAAAGTAAGTTTTTCAAAATACTATTTCCATATTTACAAAAAGGTAGATTGAGAAAAAAAAAGAAACACCAATAAATCCCCTCACTACAAGTAACGTAAGATTCTATCCCCATAATCAGATATGGGGATATGTCAGATAGCAATGACACTGCCATGGATTTTACCGAGCCTATCAGAGAGAAAAGATCCCCAACAGTATCTCAGTGGCCCATTATAAGCATCTTTGATGAAAATACATTTTAACAGAACTCAAATATCTTTAAACACCATGCAAAGACAAACACATAAAGCCTTTCTCTATAGACTCAAAATGCATTTTATTTTATTTTGCAGCAGCATTCTTGTAGCTGGTAAACAGATAAAGCATCTTAAGAATAACTGGTTATTTCTCCTTCAAGCAATGCTTTTCTTCCCAAATATGTTAGGTAGGACTCTGATTTTATGTAGAGAGGGCTTACACAAAAAGAGAAGGGTTTGTCTAAAGGCTGTAGGGCTATCTCTCAGAACCTAATGACTATCAGGCATGGAAGGAGAAGTAGCAGAGCCTCAGGACTACATAAACGTGGATCTAAATACTGCTGGAGACACAGAAACAGGTTATTACTTCTGCTTCTTTGCACATCTTTTTATGTTGTATTTCTGTCTATAGACTGGCTTCTACCACACATCATACCATCTGATGTATAATGTCTCTTTAAAACTCTTGAGATGGGGCTTCCCTGGTGGCTCAGTGATTGAGAATCTGCCTGCCAATGCAGGGGACACGGGTTCGAGCCCTGGTCTGGGAAGATCCCACATGCCGCGGAGCAACTGGGCCCATGAGCCACAACTACTGAGCCTGCGCGTCTGGAGCCTGTGCTCCGCAACAAGAGAGGCCGCGATAGTGAGAGGCCCGCGCACCGTGATGAAGAGTGGCCCCCGCTCGCCGCAACTAGAGAAAGCCCTCGCACAGAAACGAAGACCCAACACAGCCAAAAATAAATAAATAAATTTATAAAAAAAAAAAAAAAACTCTTGAGATTATTTACTATGAATACAGTTACACAAAGAGGCTGACTCTATCTTTCTGTATATGTTTGCGTGCACGTGTATGTATACATACATATGTTATAATTACATTTAAAATTAAGTAACTAAATTTGTATTATTTATATATATTTAACTTGATAATTCATTTGATATCTATATCTGTAATGCTTATCAAGACACATCTCTTGATATACAAGGGACTTATTTCAACTCAAAATATATATCTTTGTGTGTGTATACATACATATGTGTGTGTGTGTATATATACACACTTTCCTTGCTTAGGTCACGTGAACAATTTGGACCAAGCACCTACGAATAGATGACTAATATGATTTAGTAAAAGCACCTTTTGTGGGCCCCCTCCACTTGAGTCAACAAGGTGTCAAGTTAACTAAAAGGCAATATGAAAAGTCTAAAAAATGCTGGTAAATGCCTATTCTATTAAGTCAAGGTCAAAATCCTTTTCCAAAATTAGAAAACTCTACATGCTTAGCAACGTTAGTGTTGACATTCAACAAAGATTAATCACACAAAAGAATCATTAATTATTTATAACTCTGTATTTATTTTCCCTGAAAAGGGTACATTCTTTGCCTTCTATCATCTTACAGATGATCTTTGGGTTGGGACCAATTTAGCAAGATTCCCAATCTCAAACAATAGATTTTCCACTGTCCTAAAAAGGAATTAAGTAACAATTATAATAGAAAGCCTATATTTTAAAACCTGCTTTACCTCACTGATATTATATCCAACTTAATTCAAAGGAATTGTGGCATTTTTTTCAGCATCTTGACACTCAATTCCTGCAACATCCAGGAATTTAAATAAGTCAAGAGTCAGTTTCACTTATTTTTGTAAAGTATTTATCTAATTACATTAAACTGCACTAAAATGCTTGCATTCTTTTAAGGATAGTGAGAAGAGACAGAAAAAAGAGGAGCAGTAGCAGGAATCCAAACAAATTTACAACTGCAAAAGAAATAATAACAATAAAGCTTTGAAAGTAGATACTAATCCCAATAATTTAACATTTAACAGTTAATTGGCCAGAACTATTAGATAAATGCATTCTATAATTTTAACCTTCAGGTTAATAAATCTTTTATTTAAATACCTATTACATTTCATATTACTTATTTATGTTATTAAAATCAAACATTCATCAGCTTGAGCTCATAGGTGGGATAAATTGAATACAGTAATAGGTTACTTAAGAAGGATATTTGTAATTCAGTGAAAGAACTTGAAGTAATATCAGGAGTAGGGTGGTATTTTTAACAACATCTATTGAACTTTTTATTAGACACAGAGTGGTAAGAGTCCACATGACTAAAAATATTGAATAAGACAAATTGTTTCACTTCGGGAGATTAAAGTTTTAAAAAAAATTTTTTAATTTTTCATTATTATTTACTTTTTTTAAACATCGTTATTGGAGTATATTTGCTTTACAATGGTGTGTTATTTTCTGCTTTATAACAAAGTGAATCAGTTATACATATACATATGTCCCCATATCTCTTCCCTCTTGCATCTCCCTCCCTCTCACCCTCCCTATCCCACCCCTCTAAGTGGTCACAAAGCACCGAGCTGATCTCCCTGTGCTATGTGGTTGCTTCCCACTAGCTATCTATTTTACATTTGGTAGTGTATATATGTCCATGCCACTCTCTCACTTCGTCCCAGCTTACCCTTCCCCCTCCCCGTGTCCTCAAGTGCATTCTCTATGTCTGCGCCTTTATTCCTGTCCTGCCGCTATGTTCATCAGAACCTTTTTTTTTTTTAATATTCCATACATATGTGTTAGCATACAGTATTTGTTTTTCTCTTTCTGACTTCACTCTGTATGACAGACTCTGTCCATCCACCTCACTACAAATAACTCAATTTTGTTTCTTTTTATGGTTGAGTAATATTCCATTATGTATATGTGCCACAACTTCTTTGTCCATTCATCTGTCAATGGACACTTAGGTTGCTTCCATGTCCTGGCTATTGTAAGTAGAGCTGCAATGAACATTGTGGTACATGATTCTTTTTGAACTATGGTTTTCTCAGGGTATATGCCCAGTAGTGGGATTGCTGGGACGTATGGTAGTTCTATTTTTAGTTTTTTATAAAGTTTTGAGTTTATATTAAAGCCAACAATTTTACCTTATTGCATCTATTGAAAGGACCAAGGATCTAGCAATTTCTCTGTTAATGTTATCATTAAAAAAAAAAAATTAGATAATTTTGCAAGTCTCCTTTTCTTTCATATATATATGTATATAAAACAAAAATATATGTATATCATAAAGAATTTATAAATTGAGAAGAAATACATATAAACATAAATATATAACTATTTTATAAATAACTATTTATATATATTATTCATATACACTGAACTTGATAGATCATTTGATCTCTATACCTATACCTATATCTGTCATGCTTACAGAGACACATCTCCTGTGGTATAATAGAGGACTTATTTCAGCTCAAAGTATTTACATAATGAATAGAAAATGACACATTACCATTATTGCTTACTTTTTGGTACATTTATGAAGCTAAAGAAATTTCTACAAACATATTAATAGATGATAGATGGATGGCTGGATAAATAGATGAATGGTTGTAGCTGTTGCATTGTTTAAAAGTGTCTTTTGTCTTTGCTAAAAGAAGAAAAAATCAATACAGAAACATATTTTTAATTATTAAAAAATAATTGGAAATAAAGGAATGTAGAAGAAGTTTATCTAAAACTAGATCGCATATATTTGACCCATTATCTCCCATACATAAAACAGGGCTAATTAAACAATGTATTTTGACAGAGCAGCTACTCTCTCCTCCTTGATACCACTTTTTTAAACTGTTTTCCGTTTCTTTAATTCCTACTATGAGTAAGAAAATAGATTTCTTATTGTAGTTAATTTTAATTAATTTAAATCCAAACAGCCACATACAGCTATTTAAATAGTTACAGTATTTGATAGTGCAAGACCAGATTATCTCTATTCTACCCACAAAAAACCACCTAAGCATCATGCAATATTCTGTCTAGAAAGACACTATACTATGTGTAGACGTATGCCCAGGCCTGGTTTCTCCTTTCTCTCCAATGTTAGATTTCTTCTTCTATCTGTTATTTCCTCCTTTTGCCATTATTCCTTAATGCAAAACAATGAATTATGTATATAAATTTACAGCTGCTTAAAGGAAAGAAGATATTTAAAACATGTGACCATGCTTGCTAAAACAGTTTCTAACCTTTACATTTAGAGAACAAGCTAAGGAATGGCATTTGCAAAGATTTCCCAGGATGTTATTAACATTATCTATTGAAGATATGCTCTGCATAGTATTTAATAAAAAGTAACTTTTCTCCTCTCTGCAGCATAGAAAGATTGGTCTTACACTTAAAGTACAAATAAAAAGCAGCTCTCAAGTTTGTGTCCTATGCTGTCACCTGTCAAAAATAAATAATTCTCATACAGAATTAAATAGCATCTTATACACTCTTTCTCCCAACCTATCCAATGTGACACTGTGGGGTAGAAGCAGCCACCACAGGTCCTCTGCTCCATGCGTCTTAGGCTAACACTAAGGTTCAGTTGTTGCAACCCCAGAGGCAAAAGGGGAGAAAAATATCACCATTTCATTCTCTGTTCTTGAATCTGCTTTCCTGCCATGGAACCTTCTCACTTCTTACCCTCCTCACTCTCGCCCAACCCACAGAGTTACAAGAAAGCTTCTCTGGGGTATAGGAGAATTGAAGAGTTCAAATGACAAATGGGCATGGTGAATGTTATGGACAGTTGTGCCTTCTCTAGCTCACCTGGTATTTGGTATTTGGAAGGCAATGCACAGCACAATCATTCATTGCACAAGCTGTGGAGTCTGACAGAAGTAGCCTCGGTGGCTCGAATATTTCCTGTATTTACTATCACCCTGGGCAAGTTATTTAGACCTTGTGTATCCAAGTTACCCCATCTGTAAAATGATGATATTAATAGTTGCCTTAGAGGATGGTTACTAGGAAAAATCAAACACTACACACATGAATTTGTTATCCAGCTCCTGACATAGTCTCTAAATGACGGCTGTTACAATTTTAAAAGGACAAAATTAACAAGTATAGGTGTAACTTAATAACCATAATCTTAGGAAGTGCTTATCATCCATTTGTACTTTTCCTGCTTAACTTCCTGTGTCGATTTCTTCTCTTCACTCAAACTCTTAAGACATTTGCAAATGCAAATTACTTTTACTGCACCTTGTTTCCTTGACTGAATCCTAACTGAAGGAACATCCCAATCTTAACATCTCCATAACTGTACTCATTTTTCCCCCTCAAATATAACACTGCTTCCAGGATTTCCTTTATTGATAAAGTACTGGCATTCATTTGTCATTAGAGTAATCTTTTATTCCTCCCTTTCACGAAATCAGTGTCCAAGTCATGTAAATTCCACAGCATTGACATGTCTTAAATAAAATATCTTCCTTATATTCCCACAGTTTCTGCCTTACTACAGACTCTTAATACCTCTTTTAACCAGTGTCATCCTCTACCTCCATTTATGACCCCTCCAAATCACCCAAGTGACCCTTATATAATGATCATGCCACTTCTTTGCTTGGAAGCCTGCAGTGATTTTCATTTTTCATAATATAAGGTCCAAATTCCTAATCACAGCACACACAACTGTTCATGTTATGGTCCTGCCTTTCTTTCAGGACTCGTACTGTTTTCTACTTTTTGGCCTTGCAAAAGTACCTAGAGATCTGCCAACATCCCCTGCTACTTTTAGATAAAAGCAACAGAAACACACCCAAAATATCTAAAGCCAAAAATGGAAGGAGGTGCTAGTGACAAAAGTATGAATTCTGCTCCAGATTAGAAAATATGAGACAATCTACAAAATATTATTGAATTAATTGACACACATATTCTTGTCACCTCCCTACAAGGTATTTGCTGTCTCTTGCAGAAAAAAGTGACCTCTCCATCCCTTATACCCTATTATAATATCCTCTAAATATATCTTTATTAGAAACTAAAATAGTGGTGTACTTATTTGATTCCATCACTTTACTAGACTACAGAAGCCTTGAGGAAATATCATGATATATTAATTTCTAACAACATTTTTAACCCGTAACAGATGCTGAAAAATGTCTGTTATATGAATGACTGAATGGATGGGCAACTTTAACAAGCCCTTCACACTCCTAACATCCTTTTTGATTGATTCCTTCTTTATGACAGCACTATTTTATGTAAGGTCATATGGATCACCAGGAAGAAGAAATAAATAAAGCTGCACAAACCTTGTCACTGTGCAGAACATGATTTACAACCGCAAGAAAAAGCACTTTCAGCCTATCACTGTTCCTAGTTTTGTTGGCCTTTCACTGGAGAAGCTGGTCTTCAGCACACACACTCTCTGAAGCATACTCAGGGTACTTTGCTAAAGGTCCTGATATAGAACTTTGACTGTTTTGCCCCAGTGACATAGTTATAAAACAAGTCTCTGTGGAATACACTAATTGGCTCTGTTTTAATAACCCTTTATCACACCATACATAATTCTTTTGTTTGGAGAGCATCTAAAGGGTATATCATATGCCAAAAATAATTAGATGCATTGTTCTTTCATTTCCTTAATGAACTCTAACATACTTTGTCTTTTCCAGTAAATTGCAAATGAATCACAGTTTGGAAATTAATTCTAAAGGAAAGCAACTTTCCAAGCATGGAAATGGTTAAGTATTAACTTCCGCATATGACCGTCTGTCATAGTTAATACCCATCAGGGGTTTCTTCCCTAATGATTTTTTTCTGCAGCCAATGAAAAGCAGAGTTTCTGAACTTTGAATAGTGGCAAATTCTCTGTATACTTACCAACTTGTTTCCAAAGCTAATTAATTTTCTTTAAGCTATAAATATTTGTATATTTAAAAATTTTTATCTCTATACAATAAAGGAGAAGTGAAATTCTCTAAATTCCTAATTCTCTGGAAGTAACCCCAATGAACACTACAATTTAAAAAAAGAATTGTTTTTAATATCATTTAAGATTGCCTAACATCTTTAGATTTGCCTAATGTTAAGATTCCCTCAAAGTTTTAAGCAAATTTGGTTGAGTAAACCAAAAGTAGTATTTTTTTAAAGCTTCAAAATAGTCATCTCTAATTTGCCTATGTTGATTCAGGGTCATCTTAAATGTCCAATATAGAGAATATTTCTCTACAATAACCTCAATTACAATGACAGCTCTCTAATTTGTATGTATTTTGTCTCCTCTGCTCTCATATGACAGTGAAGTGAATAATTGCTTTCCGAAGTAGCCAATTACATTCACAGTTGATTAACTGCATTAATTATCTATAGGACTCTTCTGTACAGTAGAAAATTTCAGGTATCACAAGTGAAATTTGCTTCATTTTTTTAAAGTGTGCAGGTCCATCACATTCAGTAAACATACACTATTGCTTATGGTAAATTCAATCCATTATGAAGTATCAACTGGGGCCATGGGAGAGGGGTAGAAATCATTTGGGAACAAATTGCTCTAACTTTTCTTTGCAATATTCACATTCACCACATTCTTCTTTTGAAAGTGGTAAACACTTATAAGGAAAAATATAAAACTCACAGTGAAAACAAAGAACAATCTGGAACAAGAAGTAAAAGCAGAATTCACCTGCTCTTTCTTCTCAAGGAAATCTTAGAGGCAATCAGTGGGCTGAAGCAAGTCCCACCACTGCCTCCAGCAATGCATCCCCTCCACATGGAAAAGGCCACTCTCAAAGCTGGGAGTCCACCACTTTCCACCATAGCACACCAAATTTCGATCACATAACCTGAAAGAGTCAGATTTGCATTACTAACTACCTAAACATAGGCAAAGCCCTATCTCATGCTCTCTCTAATTTGTTGAGGCTTGTATGAAAGAAAAAATCTTTGAGAGATAATTAAGGTCATGAGAAAGAGAGTCATCACAATAGAAGAATACAATTTGTTTTGCCTTTCTGGACAGAATATTAATCTTAATGAGTAGACAAATCAGTTTCTGACTAAAATGATAGAGATGTGAAAGACAGTAATAGAACAGCAAATAATAATGAAGGTGGGGGGATCTAAAGATAAAACTGTTTATCATTAAATGTCTTAAGAGAAGAGATTGCCATCTCAGGACACCCAAGACACAACTACCCATTGGTTTACTGAACTGAGTTAAAATTTTTTGGAAAAAAATTAGGGAAAAAGAGGCAAGACACTTGAACCTTATTTTATTTTAGTTACTGAATAGTTTTCAGGAAAATATGTTTTATGATATCTCATTTCATGTCATTTGAAGAGCACAAAATTATCAATAAATGGTACATAAAAATTAGCAAAAAATAAACACTTGATTGAATTACATACATAGTTCTTTGCCCTGAATTGTTAATTTAAAAAGCTTTTAAAAAAATTTTTTTTTTACATCATTCAGCATTAGCCTAGGGATAATCCTTGGAAGGATATAGGTTGAATTAATTTATGCTATAGATTAAAGGTGTTAGAATCATAGGATAATTTAGAATATTAGGAATAGGAAGATATACAAAAGGCTAATAGTAAATGAGAAAATATTCTATGTCATTAGATATTAGGGAAATTCAAGTGTAAACCACAAAAAATTATACTTCCCATGCACTAGGATGGCTATAATAAAAAATGTGTTTTTTAAGAAAATGGAAAATAAAACAAGTGCTGGTGAGGATGTGGTGAAATTTGAACTGTCAGACATGGCTGGTGGGAATGTAAAGTGGTTCAACTTCCGTGGAAAATAGTTTGATAGTTCCTCAATAAATTAAATGTAGAATCAACATATGACCCAGTAATTCCACACACACACACACACACACACACACACACACACACACATATATATATATATATAAAATTGAAAACTAGGGTTAAAACAAATATTCATCCAAAAATGGTCACAGCAGCACTGCTCATGGTAGTCAAAAAGTGGAAACAAGCAAAATGTCTATCAGCTATGGAGTGGATACACAAAATATAGTATAGCCAAACAATGGAATATTATTCAATGATAAAAGGAATGAAGTATTGATCTATGCTACCACATGGCTGAACCTTGAAAACATTATATTAAGTGAAATAAATCAGACCCAAAAAGCCAGATTGTATGATCCCATGTAAATGAATCATCCAGAATAGATGAATCCATAGAGACAAAAAGCAGATTAGTGGTTGTCAGGGCCCATTTGGAGAGGGAAAATAGGAAGTGACTGCTTAATGGGTCCAGTATTTCCTTTTAGGTTTATTAAAATGTTCTGGAAATACCAGAAGTAATGGTTGTACAACACTGTAAATTTAGTATATGCCACTGAATCACACACTTTAAAATGGTTAAATTGCTGATGAAAGAAATCAAATATGACACAAACAGATGGAAAGATATACCATGTTCTTGGATTAGAAGAATCAACATTGTCAAAATTACTATACTACTCAAGGCAATCTACATATTCAATTCAATTCGTATCAAATTACCAATGGCATTTTTCACAGAACTAGAACAAAAAAATTTTAAAACTGTATGGAGACACGAAAGACCCCGAATAGTCAAAGCAATCTTGAGAAAGAAAAATGGAGCTGGAGAAATCAGGCTCCCTGACTCCAGACTATACTACAAAGCTACAGTCATCAAAACAGTATGGTACTGGCACAAAAACAGAAATATAGACCAATGGAACAGAATAGAAAGCCCAGAAATAAACACACACACCTATGGCCAATCAATCCATGACAAAGGAGGCAAGAATATACAATGGAGAAAAGACAGTCTCTTCAATAAGTGGTGCTGGGAAAACTGGACAGCTACATATAAAAAAATGAAATTAGAACATTCTTTAACACAGTACAGAAAAATAAACTCAAAATGAATTAAAGACCTAAATGTAAGACCAGATACTATAAAACTCTTAGAGGAAAACATAGGCAGAACACTCTTTGATGTAAACTGCAGCAATATCTTTTTGGATCTACCTCCTAGAGTAATGAAAATAAAAACAAAAATAAACAAATGGGACCTAATTAAACTTAAAAGCTTTTGTACAGCAAAGGAAACCATAAACAAAAGAAAAAGACAATCCACAGCATTGGAGAAAATATTTGCAAATGATACAACTGACAAGGGATTAACCTCCAAAATATACAAACAGCTCATGCAACTCAGTATCAAAAAAAATAAAATAAAATAAAACAGACAATCTAATCAAAAATGGGCAGGGCTTCCCTGGTGGCGCAGTGGTTGAGAATCTGCCTGCTAATGCAGGGGACACGGTTCGAGCCCTGGTCTGGGAAGATCCCACATGCCACAGAGCAACTAGGCCCGTGAGCCACAACTACTGAGCCTGCACGTCTGGAGCCTGTGCTCTGCACAAGAGAGGCCGCAATAGTGAGAGGCCCGTGCACCGCGATGAAGAGTGGCCCCCGCTTGCCGCAACTAGAGAAAGCCCTCGCACAGAAACGGAGACCCAACACAGCCAAAAATAAATAAATTAATTTAAAAAAAAAAAATGGGCAGGAGACCTAACTACACATTTCTCCAAAGAAGACATACAGATGGTCAATAGGCAAATGAAAAGATGTTCAACATCACTAAGTATTAGAGAAATGCAAGTCAAAACTACAGTGAGATGTCACCTCACACCAGTCAGAATGGCCATCATGGAAAAATCTACAAACAATAAATGCTAGAGAAGGTGTAGAAAAAAGGGAACCCTCCTACACTGTTGTGGGAATATAAATTGGTACAACCATTATGGAGAACAGTATGGAGGTTCCTTAAGAAACTAAAAATAGGGCTACCATATGATCCAGCAATCTCACTCCTGGGAATATATCCAGAGAAAACCATACTTCAAAAAGATACATGTACCCCAATGTTCATTGCAGCACTATTTACAATAGCCAAGACCTGGTAGCAACTTAAATGTCCCATCCACAGATGAATGGATAAAGAAGATGTGCTACATGTATACAGTGCCTGCAGGGGAGGAGAAAAAAGATTTCCTTGTGGCTTCATAAAACATACCATCTAGTTTTCCAAAACACACAATTCAGATGGTTAACATTACATAGAAAAGAATAGTATCCACAGTCTGACCTCCAAGTGAATTTAATAAACTACAAAAAAGAAAAATAAAGAGCTAAACTCCACAGTACAAAAATTAAGGTCTGGAACATGAGTTCAGTTTGATGCAGAAGGATTTGAGAAAGTGGGATTAGACTTTGAGGTATGGATAAGAACAGATAGGAAGAGATGAATAGAGACACTTTGTTAAGTGAGTCGGGCACCATAAGGAAAAACCCAGGTGTCAGAATGAAAATATGTGTGAGAACAATTCTAAAGAATCAAATTTGACTGAAATTAGGAGGATATGTTGGGTTATAGTAAACGATAATAAAATGAGAAGTGCCAGAGTACATAGTTCCTTAGATGCCCAGGAAGAGTTTGAATATATGCAAAAGAAAGTGAAAAAACAGTGATTTTCTATTAGCCTGGCTGTTAAAATTGTCAGACTAGGAAGATGGCTTGGTTTTGATATGCAGTATAAAGATAGAAAATTCTAGAACCAAGGAAACAATCTGGAGGCTGTTAGAATGGGTTAACTGTGCAAAGATGAAGATCAAAAACGGGGAAGGGATGTGGAAGTAGAGAAGCTGCAGAATGAAGAGCTATATCAAACAATAGTCTATTCTGACAGAACAGGTGAGAGGAAGAAAATAATTAGAGAGGCAACAGAGTTGTCTAGTCTGGATTCCTCTGATAGAAATGAATGAGTGGGGAGTCATATGAGGTCAATTTTTTCAATGTTAGGCTTGAAGCACTATTAAGGAATCTATATAGATGACATGTCAGGAAAAGTATTACCTTCCCTACCAACCTCAAAGTACTTCACAGGTAAAACAAGATAATACATATGGAAGTATTTTTCCAAGCTTATGTATAGCTTATGTAGAAATATAGCTCATGTATAAAAGATGGTTTCATTGTTGCTTCCATTATTATCCATTACAATATCACATGGCTGAGATTCAAGGAGGCTCAAGGGTAGATAGAGTAGTGGATGTCTCCTTGAGATTTGAGTTAAAACTTGGAGCATGGATGAGTTTAGTCAGTAGTATGGCTAAATAAAGAAGAGCAACGTGTTCATAGTATTCAGACAAAGGTCAAAGAAGAATGAATGCTGATATCGCAACAAAAGGTTTAGATTTAGATAGCTGGGTAAAGGTTTGGTTTTCTTTGTCATAGAAGTTGAATTTGATATTAATCACATTCAATGTTGAACTTGATGTCAATCAAATTCAATATTTAGACATGAAGGACAACTCAATGTACTTCAGTTTTTTCAACTATTACTCCTGCCATATACACAGAAACACACACAAGCAAAGGAAAAAAAACACACAAAAATTAGATGGCCAGTGGTATCATTGTATGCAAAGCAGTGGTTTCACCATATTTTCAGTCACCCTTTATGAAATTAAAATAATGATTTATTATGTTTTTTTGTTTGTTTGTTTGTGTGTGTATATGTGTTTTATGTGAAGGGACTAGCCAGGATCCTATGAGATCTTTGCAATACAATATTAAATGATTAGAGAAAATTACTGTTGATTTGTTTAGTGAAAGGGGAAAGGAAGTTGATTATCCTTAGCTTTGATAAGTAAATTAAAGCAGCTAAATTCTGTAGAGACTGAGATAATGCTTTGAGTGAATTAATGGCTAAGGAAATCAATAGCCTGTAACTTTCTTGCTGGTAACAAGATTTAATTTAAAGCTTACAGCACAACGAAGTTGTTTTGCATGGAATTCCTCTCAAAAATAGATTTTCTTCCTGAAAGACAATTAGTTTCAGACTTGTCCTTTCTCATTATTTAACACTCATAAACCAATATAGTGATGTCTATTCTAACTACTATAGTTTTTAAAGTATACTATCAAGTCACATAAATGAGTACACTGAAATGTTACCTAGAAATTGTGTGGCACACATACAAAAAATGCAAATTATTTTTCAGTTTGTAATATACTTAGTAATGAGCATGCGTTACATGTAGGATGGAAATGAAAATAAATATCGTTATCGATTTCACAAAATGATTTTATCACAATTCAAAAATACAGTAGCATTTAGATGAATTAGTTATTCTATAACAAGTTAAAGAAATACAATCATGATGCAAAGATAGTGAACATTTAAGAAAGAAAATTCTAGGGATGTTTTAATAGATGCAAATTAGGATGTTATCAGGAAATTATCACGATGTAAGAAGATTGACTTTTGCACAAACTCCTAACTCTTCCTTAATTTTGCTTGTCCCATAAAGAGTTCTTTTTTCTTCTTGTTTCTCGCTCAATGTCATGTGCAAGTGTCTGTGTTCTAAAATGGGAGATTCTCTCTCTCCTCAAGAGCTCAGCATTCTGCTCCACTTAGCAGCCCTAAGGATTTGCATAGGGCAAATTATGTCAAGCCAGAACTGACTGTCATAACTGATAAAGTGAATATCAGCAGTTAATGGCCTTTTGTAGAAGATAAGCTTAGAACATAAAGGAAGAGAATATGCAGAAAGAATGCCAAACTGCATTGCTTTACTGACAGTAAACATTACCTTATTTGCATATATTTACCAACACTTGTCAAAAGCTCAAGATGCAACACATATCCTTTTCAGCTTAGAATTTTATTCACCCTTAAACAATGTGATGGAGGCCTTGTTTTGTTTGTGTTACTCACAACATCTGAATAGAGTGCAAGCCCTTTGAGGTCAGGGAATTTGTCTCACTCATCCACCAGTACATATAAGCCTTGCACTTATAAAGGTGCCTGGGACTTGCACAATAAATATTAGTTGAATGAATGCTTATATAAATACTTGTTGAATTAAAAAAAAAAAACTAAAGGATCATATTTCTTCTAGTTGGGAACATATCCTAATTTGCTGTGTTCCACTAACATTACAATCTCTGAGTCTCCATATGCTGAATCACATCAAAGAAAAATTATCAGATGGTACTAGCTAAGACAATAAAAGAAAAAAAAGAAAGAAAACAATCTAGACAGTCAACAATTTATATAAATCTTTCTTATAAACAGTCCACCTCCATACTCCAGAGCTATGGCACAGTATAGTGATATTGTAGAAGAAAAACTGCACTGGCCACTTGTTTAAAACAGCAAGGAAGACTTTATTCAAATCAACTGCAACAGAGATCAAGACTCTGCAGTGAGGCAGAGAGAATTATCTCAATTCAACTGAAACAGAAAACTTTTGTTTTTAAACACTAGGGAGAGGTATGAGCCAGTGGAAAAGTACTAGAGGTTGCTGAGGGAGGAGGCTGGTCACAGTGATGAGGTCATCTGTGTTTGCTAACTGGCTCTTATCAAAGTTGGGCTCCTACCCTCCTTCAGAGACCGGAGGACAGGGGACCTATCTCTATGGATGATTACATTTCAAAGGGAGGGCTCCCACGTACTCCAGAAAGACAGTCCTGGGTTGTATTCTAAAACTCTCAAGAGCCTGGAAGAAGATTTACATTTCAAAGAGGCAGAGAAAGAATTTACAATGGCAAGTTTTCTTAGGTAAATGCTCCCAGAAAAACATGTCAGGGCCCTATCGTCAAGCTCCTAGAGAAATGGAAATAAAAACAAAAATAAACAAATGGGACCTAATGAAACTTAAAAGCTTTTGCATAGCAAAGGAAACCATAAACAAGACCAAAAGACAACCCTCAGAATGGGAGAAAATATTTGCAAATGAAGCAACTGACAAACGATTAATCTCCAAGATTTACAAGCAGCTCATGCAGCTCAATAACAAAAAAACAAATAACCCAATCCAAAAATGGGCAGAAGACCTAAATAGACATTTCTCCAAAGAAGATATACAGATTGCCAACAAACACATGAAAGAATGCTCAACATCACTAATCGTTAGAGAAACGCAAATCAAAACTACAATGAGATATCATCTCACACCTGTCAGAATGGCCATCATCAGAAAATCTAGAAACAATAAATGCTGGAAAGGGTGTGGAGAAAAGGGAACAGTCTTGCACTGTTGGTGGGAATGTAAATTGATACAGCCACTATGGAGAACAGTATGGAGGTTCCTTAAAAGACTAAAAATAGAACTACCATATGACCCAGCAATCCCACTACTGGGCATATACCCTGAGAAAACCATAACTCAAAAAGAGTCAGGTACCACAATGTTCATTGCAGCTCTATTTACAATAGCCAGGACATGGAAGCAACCTAAGTGTCCATCATTGGATGAATGGATAAAGAAGATGTGCCACATATATACAATGGAATATTACTGAGCCATAAAAAGAAATGAAATGGAGTTATTTGTAGTGAGGTGGATGGAGTTAGAGTCTGTCATACAGAGTGAAGTTAAGTCAGAAAGAGAAAAACAAATACAGTATGCTAACACATATATATGGAATCTAAGGGGGAAAAAAAGGTCATGAAGACCCTAGTGGTAAGACGGGAATAAAGACACAGACCTACTAGAGAATGGACTTGAGGATATGGGGAGGGGGAAGGGTAAGCTGTGACAAAGTGAGAGAGTGGCATGCACATATATACACTACCAAATGTAAAATAGATAGCTAGTGGGAAGCAACCGCATAGCACAGGGAGATCAGTTCGGTGCTTTGTGACCATCTAGAGGGGTGGGATAGGGAGGGTGAGAGGGAGGGAGATGCAAGAGGGAAGAGATATGGGAACATATGTATATGTATAACTGATTTACTTTGTTATAAAGCAGAAACTAACACACCATTGTAAAGCAATTATACTCCAATAAAGATGTTAAAAAAAAAAAGAGAAGTCTGTCTAAAATTTAGTGACACTGATGTGAATATTAAGGCTGTCTTGGTCAACACATTTAGGGAGACAACAGAGTCAGAACTGTGACACTGGAGAATGGCTGGAAAATTCAGGAACTACTTCTTTGTAAGAACATGCTCTCTGGTTGTCCCCATATATAAAAATGTCTTCCTTTAAGTTGCCTCACATTCTTCATTTTGCTTTTTATATTTACTGAAGTCACATCAATAAAAATTCATTTGATCTATTAAGCATTCTTTTAAAATCCAAATACTTTTAAGATTGATCATTCAAGAAAAGTGAAGAGTACTTCATCAATATGAACAGAAAATTTTTAATTAGTTTTTAAAACACTTGGTTGGAGGCAATGTAGAGATGCCAAAACTGTGTTCAAATTCTGACTTTACTCTCTATTAGCTAAATAACCTTGTGCAAGTTTTTAAAACTATGTTCTTTGTATTCTCATCTGTAGGAAACAGATACAAAGGGGTATTAAGATATTTAAGGATATTAACATTATTAAGTGCTTAGAAGTGTACCTGAAAGAGAAGTGTTACTCACTTACCATTTAAGAAATGGAAGAATTTTTAAGATATCTTCCTAAAACTAGCTAAATAAAAACTTTTCAAAATGTGTTTCAAATTGAAATCAGATTCAGAATGAATTGCTGTTTTCAATTTGCTTTTGCAAACACGTCCTATTTTTCCTCTCATAAATTTTCTAAACTTACCCAATCAGAAAAAATTTCTATTGAACTAAATTGGTCATATTCCTTATGAAACTGATATTAAATGCTTTGGTTCTTTACCAAATAATTAACCAAAAAATGAACACATATTAAAACAATGTTTCCCATAGAAGCCATAGCTCTACCTATAATCATGAAATAAGACATATTTGTGATCAAATGAACTTTCAACAATTTATGGTTAAGAAAGAAGGCTGTCTTCCTGTACTACCCTTGCTAGAAGGTGAAGTAGTAAATTCTATTTAAGGCAAGTAAATAATGTAGCACAAAAACACAATACATAATTGTAAACAGTGCAAATAATTACAATTTAAAATTACATGAAAACCTTTTGCAGGAAATAAGGAAAAGATAGACTATGTAATTAAAAATGTTATTAAACATATTAAACATCTTAAAAGTTCTGTAAATAAATGGTATTACATACCACAATATGAAGATAATAATTGAATATGTTGTTTATTAAACATTCTATGGGAGGTTAATTCTAACTCATTTGTCAAATAGCCTTTTATATTGAGAAAGTCTACATTTGTCTTTTTCTTTGACTTAGGAATAAGAGAATTTTTGTTTGTTTGTTTTCTTCCCTGAGACATTATCAAAGTTAACAATGTATTATAAAAGAACTTTGGCTTTATTTGACTTTATTATTTTCCTAAGTGATAAACAAACAAACACAAATAAATTTTCATTCTGATTGTGGACGTGTATTTTGTTCTGTTTTGCCCTCCAAAAAAAAAAAAAAAAAAAGGTTTTGAATTTCATAAGGCCCATGAAGGAATATTTTTCTTTTTCTGTATCTGAAACATTGTAAATTTACAATTATATATTAGCAAAGGTTTTATTTTTTGGTTTAGAGAACTTGATTGAGGCATGTTGAAAATAGTAATTATGTTAATAATAATAATAATATTACCCAAGGTTTGTACAGTGCATTATGGTTTTGAAAAGTATGTTAACACCCACTACCTCATATACACCAACATACAACACTGTGAGGCTAGTATTAATAGGTCCCTAATTTAGTTGTTAAAGAAATAGAAATTCTAAATGTAAGTTATTTCCTAAGATCATGATAACAGTAACTGATTCCAATAAAGAATTTGAGCCTACATCTTAAGTATTTTGTCTTCTCTGATCAACAACAAAAAAAGAGTTAAAGTAAGATGCCAACACAAGATTTCTTTTTCTGGGAAATCCTACAAATTCAGAAAATGTTCATGCTCCCAAACTCCCAAATATACTAGTGAAAATAGTAAAGATGCCCATTTAAAAGTACAGTTGGAAAAAAAGAATGGAGTCTGAAGAGACCAGAAACAAAGCAAACACACAAATAACTGAGAACAGCAGCACCTGAGGGTATCTGCATATTCTTGGTAACAAAGAGCTTCATTATTTAAAAAAAAAAAAAAAGGCTAATAGAAAGTCTGAATGGAGAAAACCCTAAAGTGCATATTTCTGAAGAGGTTTACTCTCAGTGAAAAAGTAAGCTAGAAAAATAACCAATCTCTGCCAATGGAGATGGAAACAAAATTTATTAATCCCTACTTTCGTTATGAATAGAGTGAAATAGAACGTTCTTCCCTGAGAATATTTATTCAAAAGTCAGGGCTTCCCTGGTGGTGCAGTGGTTGGGAATCTGCCTGCCAATGCAGGGGACACGGGTTTGAGCCCTGGACCAGGAGGATCCCACATGCCGCGGAGCAGCAAAGCCCGCGAGCCACAACTACTGAGCCTGCACTCTGGAGCCCATGAGCCACAGCTACTGAGCCCATGTGCCTCAACTGCTGAAGCCTGCAAGCCTGGAGACCATGCTCCGCAACGAGAGAAGCCACCGCAATGAGAGGTCCGTGCACTGCAACGAAGAGCGGTCCCTGCCCACCGCAACTAGAGAAAAGAAAGCCTGCATGCAGCAGCGAAGACCCAACGCAGCCAAAAATAAATAAATAAAATAAATAAATTTATTAAAAAAAAAAAGTCAGACTACACGCAGGAATGACATTTAAAGGCTTACTACCCACATGGTTTAAAAATCCTAAATCAAGAAATTAATTAATTTAAATCGACTATCCTGTGTTGGGTAAGCACCCAGGTACCTGACAAAAGCCAATCCTCTCATTCTAGGCCTCATAGAATTACCACATGGAATGCCCCCAAAATGCTTTAAACTGTCAAATAAAAAAGAAGAAAGAAAACAAGACACCATAAGATAGAGTGAGTAAAATAACCAACAACACAAATATACCTTTAAACTCTTCAGATATTGTAATTATCAAACACAAGCTATAAAATCTAGCATGTTCGATTTTTTAACAATGTAAAGATCAACAACATGAACAACTAATGAGAAACCACTCAAAACGATGAGTGAATATACATTTAAAAAAATACAACTTAAAGAAACAAAGATTATAATGATTAGAAATGTTTTAAAGATACATACAATGGATGACTTGAGCAGCAGAACATTATATAACCAAAGAGGGTATGAGAGAACTAGAAAATAGAGGAAATTACCAGGAAGCCAGAGAGGGAGGAAGGGGAACAGGGAAAAAAGGAGGTAGAGACAGATTGAAAGAGAAAGTAAAGACACAGAGGACACTGAGAGATCTAACATATATCTAACTGGAGTATTCTAATGGACAAAGAAGTAGGATGAGACACAGATAATTCAAAGAGGTAATAGCTGAAAATTTCCTGGAATTAATTAAAAAAATACATCTCCAGAATCAGAATGAAGAATATATCCTATTCAGGGTGAGTAAAATTAAATCCACAGTATCTTCAAAGGGTTGAAGAAAATAAAAGGGAACATACAATTGCACAGTGAAAAAATCTTTTTAAAAGAATATATATTGGAAGAATTTGACCAACAACAGACTCTCACCAATGGAATAGCTAAAGTATATATTTGAAAGAGAAAGAAGTTTATGCCAAAAATAAGGTCTGAGATAGAAGAAAAGCACAGTAAGAATAGAAAATGGCAAATGTGAGCATTAATTTAAATAAATATTTATAGGCTGCATAAAATAAGACTAAAACTTCTATTTTCAGCAGTAATGGGATGTCTCAACTGACATATAACTGAAAACTATTAAAAATGCCAGAAAAAAATTTCTTAGACTTAAAAATATATCAGTGAACTATGGAGGAACTCAGAGGCCAAAAATTAAGTGAGAGAGGAATTCAGACTCTTAAGCAGAAGTCTATTAATAGTGGGCTAAATAAAAACAATGGCCCAGAGCTAAGAATTTTTATATTTTTAAAGGGTTATAAGAAAAACTAAGCAACAAGAAAATGAAGAATATATGACAGAAACTGTGTAGCCTGTAAGTATGTGGTCTAGTAATTCTAAAATATTTACTATATAGCCCACAGATAAAGTTTGCCAAGCCCTGCTTTATAGAGTCTAGAACACAAGTGGAGCTCTAAATGTGGCTTTCACCTTAAGGGAAATTGCCCTATATAATACCCATGACTTGAGTTTTCATGGCCGTTCAAGGCCTAGGGCTGGGGATAAAAGTCCAGAGCCTACCCAAATTATAACATATGTTAGGAGAAACCCCCAGTCCAAAAGATCCTGTCATCAGAGTAAGGGAGTCCTAAAAACACAGATACACACCCGGGTGCTGTAAAGAATATAATCTGCCTTGAAAACTTACTAAAGGGGAAAAATTCTTCCAAAGGATTTGCCATGTTAAGTTGGCTCTCACGTTAAGTTTTCAGCTGGAATCCACATAACCTGAAAGATCTGAAAGATCTCACAGTGAGAATGTGCCTCAAAGTGGCCCTGGTGGAAGGAAGTATTTTCAAGTGCCTAATGGAAGCAAATATAAGTCGATTCTACAAGGACCCACTTTCAATTCAAGCTTCAGAGAATTCCCACTGATAAACTTCCAGGAAAGATAATCACATTTTAAAAAACCATAAAACACTCAGGCTTAATGAAGAAGATAGAAGCATAAGACTCATAGTGACTTAAAATACTGGAATTATCAAACAAAATATAAAATATTCTTATGTTTCAATAAATAAAAATATGAGAAGTATTATATAGAGCAAGAAGCAAGAAAAGTTGACCTACTATACTGGTAGCTGATCCCTGGAAGGCATCTCAGGTATAGGTCTCTGCTAATGAACTCTACCCTACCTGAAGAATTTAGAACTTCCAGTGTCCTGGGGGCTCCCTCCTGCCCTTATGGCACTGACCTCTCGCGCAGTTAGGGCCTCCACACCTCTTCACCCTTTGTGACCCCTGCCTCAGCACCCATGATGTATAGGAGGTGCTGGCACGCCTTACTCTCTGGTACGTATGAAGCACCTCTTGTTGCCAGATGGCATTAATTGCATATCTCTCTCCTCCTTCAGAAACCATTTGATGTTTTAGAAGGAGGTGATTTTGTCTTATGACAGTTGAGTACCTAGTGAGTTCTCTGTGCACTGTCTAGTAGTTACTGGAGTGGTGGTGTTGGGTGGAGAAAGCTCTATTCTCTCATCACGCTCAGCCCCAAGTCCCTACCCAATCTTGAAACAAATGATATGATGACTTCTCTTTGAGTCTGTGGATATAAAAAACATTCAAAATTCACTGCAGGAAAAAAGAAAGGACTTTAGATATAAAAAAGCAGGAATGGATTTATAAGGAATTAGGATAAAAGAGCAGCTGGATTGGGCTTCACAGTTAAAACTGATCCTAGCAGGACCTGCCCAAAGATGTTACACCCCCACGACATATGGTCTCAGTATTTTCCATGGGCCCTTCCCCTGCATTTCCTATGAGATGCTTCTATAAGCAGATCACAACCTCAGGTATACTTAAATGCCTATAGAAACAGAAGAAACATGATTTCATTTTTCCCCATCCCTAGATAAAATTCTTATTTACCTTACCACCCAGCATTTTGTATTTTGAGCTATTTCTAAATTTGTATTTGCTTCTTCTATAAAAGGAAGAATTACAACTAATAGATATATAATATCATAGATAGAAACCATAAATTTATATAATCAAGTAACCATATGTTCAAGAATTCTACCTTCTGAGAAAATCGATCCAGAACTGAAGCCTTAAATGTTGTTTTCCTCTTTTAAATTTCTATTTTTTAGTGGTAACATTATAAGTGAATGCCAAGAAATGAATGTCTCTATAATTAATGAGAAAGGAATACCTTTCACTCTGTATTGGCAGAGTTATTTATGCTAATTTTCAGTAATTGAGGGAGTGTGGCTAACAAATAATGTACCAAATCTAAATATCATCTTTGTTCATACTTACTTTTCCTCAGCATGTTTTGACAACGACACTTACACTACCACAGAAATAATTCAGTGATGTAATGCCTCAAATATCACATTACAATAAGCTTTTTGTTGCTGTTTTTCTTTTTTTCTTAACACAAATCCCCAACTAGATATCTAAGGCAGCAAAGTCATTACCTGAGGAAAATTCATTTCAGCAAAGAGAGAGTTTATTTGTTAAGAAGTCAAATAATAAAACACTTTCACTCTGCTTAGATGTGTCAGGGGCATACCACGTGCCAGTCATTGTAATAAGTGATGGCAATACAGAAAAGGGCCAGGCTCCTTTCTTTTGTTCAGGAAATGGTCGTCTAGCAGAGTCACTGGATGATAAATAAACAATTGAAATAATGAATTAAGTAGATAGCCTTTAACTGCAACACACAGGAGTGGTATCAAACTCAGGCTTCTAATCTTGAAAAACAGGTAGAAATAATGGCATCCTGGTTTGAGATGTTAGTGGTCTCAGTGGTGATGAGTAACTTGAATGCCTCCTAGGGAAAATCTGGAACATCTATTCACTGCAACATCACTGTAAGATGCACCCAGAATTTGGTCTTAACTCACTCCCCATGCATGGGCTTAAATGTTTACAGATCTGGCCATAATTACTTTGTGTATAAGCTTAGTCATAGTAGAAAGTCCAATTCAACAATCAGCTTCCTCATATAAGTATCATATTTGTCTCCTGTAATGAAGGACAAAGAACACATCACTTTCTTTTCTTTCTTTTACCAAGACTGCATTATTAAAAATCTAGTCAATTCTTCCTTCTTTTATACTTATTTTGAATAAGAATTATTCAGATATACAAGGTTAAGAGGCATTTTTCTAAGAAGCAGATGCCAAAATGGAGTTGGAAATGCAAGTGATTAATTAAAGGTAATGCCTATAAAAGATAAAGGGAGGGAAAAGGAGCAGGCAGAGAGACTTCAGACAATGATGCTGGTCTAGTATCCGTGAATCATTCTTTAGAGTGGAAGTTCCATTAATGCCAGAAATAGTGTTTGACACAGAGAAAGTCTTCAATAAATGCTAGCTGAATAATTAAATGAAAGAGCTCTTTGTGGAGAGGGAATGTGGAAGATATAAGTGAATACCTAAACAAATAGACAACAATAGTATTTGTGCTGTCACAGAGGTTGGGGAGCTGGGTGAACTAAAATTTATTGAATAAGCTTCTTCTGCAAGCAAGTCCTTCCCAGTGGAACTGAAGGGAGATTAAAGGTATGACTCTGCCACTACAGGGGTTACTAGTAAGCACTGGCTGATCATTTGTTGCATGCACAATGTGAATGAAAGTTTTGATCATATGATAGAATCATTGAGGAGAATGAATAATGATCCTGGGAAACTAAGGGAGAAGAGTCATAATCTAGTATTCCAGGTAGTTGGTACAGTAAACAGCCCCAAACTTAGTATATAAAAAAGACATCCATTTTATGATGTTCATGGATTCTCAGAGTCAGCGATTCAGACATAACACAATGACAATGTACAGTTTTAGCTCCATGATATCTAAGCCTTAATTTGGGCATTATTAGGGCAATACTGAAGTTAGAATTCCCATGTATTTGCCTCTATATCTCATGATGTGCTTTTTAAGATAATTATTATAGTCTCTACAATTATAGGGTCTATTGTTCATTACTTAACTTCTCACTTTGTTTTCTGATGATTATTTCTTTCTGCTCAGGGCCACTTTAATCAGTTATCTGCCCTTGACATGAATAAAATTATTCTTTTTGAATACCCTGTAGTCAGAGTTGGGAAAGGTTTAACAGATTACCAAGCAGAAGGGTCATCGATAATTGTCAAAATGTATTAGCATTTTCAACACAGAATGTCATTGTAGTTTAAACCCCTACAACCCTTACTATTGTCATTTTGCCAGTAATCTCTATTGATTATATGGCTTTTCTCCAGAAATTGTATTATTTTAATTATCTTAAGTCATCTACTGTGGCTATAAGTAAAAAGGAAATGTATTTCTGCTTAGGATCCTCTCAAGAAGGTTTTGGTATTTCTTCTAAAGAACAGAATGTCCAAAGGCAACAATTAATTTTTAAAATCAAATTCCATCCCTCTTCTGCTACTTATGTTTTCGGCATAGTTTGGGAATCTAGTTACTTTTTAAACATGTCCTTGTTAATTTAATTTAAACACTGCATCTTCAGGAGTTGGAATTTTTAGTCTGGTTGTGAATCTCTATTGCCAGAGCATGATATATGTGATGATGTCCATTTAAGGAACTAGGAAAAGTTGCTATTACTGTAGGTAAATTGTGAAAATATGCAAGACTAACTAAAATACGATTCAATTTATACAAAGTTTAAAAGGATGGACAAAACTGCAAGAGGCTATTTTTGGGGTGGTGGGGGGGAATTGGTGGAACAGATGCCATGTTCTTTCTCTCACAGAACTTTATAGTCTCCTATATTTCTCTGCCTCATTGCCCTTAGGAGAACATCAAGAAATTCTTACCGAGAATAGGTATCCTTTCTTTAATTAATTTTTAATTAATGCCATGTCCCTGGTTCTGGCTTCAGGAGAAAGAGAGAATAACTATACACTCAGTATACCTCTTCCTGTTTGTACAGGTAAAGAGTCCATTAAGGTCTAAGTGTCTGCCTCAACGAAAGCCCCTGTCAGTTAAATGTGAACCCAAGAGACTGATTCTCCCAAATTCTGTTATCCTTGTGACATACAAGCCATGCTGTCTCTGATACACTGGCCACAAATGACTAGACCAGAAGCTGTGCCCAAATCAAGGGCAAAGAAGCCTAGGCCACCTGACGAAAAAGGCCACCTGTCTCTGAGGTGGCTTGGCCTAAAATTCTGTCCAGGAGGTGTGTTATCTATATGATGATGGGAAGCCAACCCAATCTCTTGGGCTTCTGACAGAGAAGGAATCACCAAGCATTCCATCATTTTCTTTCTTTAAATGCTTATTGCACAGTTTAATTCTGGGAATTCTCAGTTCCAGAGTGACTAGTAGCTAAAAAAATGGGGCTGTGGTTCGTAACATTTCTTGATCCTTCATGATCCTATGTAGCTTTGCAATAAACATTCTCTCAAAGAAATTCTGGTGAAGATTCCTCCTCATCACCCTAAAGAACCTAACTAATGAAAAGTACTGACAGATTTATTGACCTCTTGTGATGAAAGTCCCAAAGACCACCACCAGTTTCAGCCATTCATTAGAAGGACACACAGGCCTCAGCATATAGCCAGGGTTTATTGCAGTAAAGGTATATAAAACAAAATCAGCAAAGAGGAAAGGCATATGGAATGAAGTTTGGGATTAGCAGATGCAAACTGCTAGTATATATAGGATGCAAAAACAACAAGGTCCTATTGTATAGCACAGGGAATTATATTCAATATCCTGTGATAAACCATATCACAGAAGGGAAGTCATGAGGCCAAAGGTGAAGCTTCAATCTGGGTTCAGGGCTTAGACCTTTATAATTCTCACCTCTACCCTGGACTTTATAGCAGAACCTGCTTCACAGGGTTCCCTCTTGTCCCAAGCTATTCCACAATGAGCAGGACTTTATCACTTCTTAATTTATTGTTTTAAGACCTACAGAAAAGGTGCAATTACAATTTTGTTGGCTAAATACTCTTTATAAATTACTTTTTAATAAACAATAAATTAGAAATTTTGTTTGGGTCCAGTTGATGATTACAAACATAACTATTAATTCATTTTTTAAGCCAATAAATTAAATGCTTTCTGAACAACTGCCAAAGATTTCATCACTTTCTAAATGAAGAGAGACCATCAGCAAAAGGATATTCTCACACTTTTCTTTTAACCTACCCTTTAGTTTAGATAATGAGAAACATCCATAGCAGCAGATAATCACTTCAAGAGTATCTGCTAATTAAATTTGGATTTATAACCCTGCCTTCTTCAATTCACTAACCAAATTTCTAACAGGTGTATAATCTTTATTAGTCTTGGAAATGTCTCCCTTAGAAGAGCACAAATAAGCAGCATAAAGAGACTTAATTTTATAAAAGGACCTTAACCAAGTGACAATGACTAAGAGCATTCACTAAATTTTTAAAAATTGACTTTAATTTTGTGTTCCATTTCGGACAGCAATTACACGTCCAGATTTATTTTAAACCATTGAGCCAAACAACATACCATAACAGTATATCTTTCTTAATAATAACAATAGATATCTAGGTAATAAGAGCTATTTTTCCTTTTGAAAATTTTCTTAAGAACAAGAAAATAATGAAGTAACCTTAAAAGGTCAATAAAAAATTATCTAAGTTTACAACTTTAGTTGAGTGATCTAAAGCTTTACAAAACTGTCACTATGAAGCTAACTGACTTGAGCCATTCACAGGGTTAACTAGGAAATTCTCTGACTTTCATTGACCAAAGAGAAAAATTTTGAGTGCCAAACTGCAGAATCTGAAATCATGCTGAAATAACATGTATAATCTAAATAAAGCTAGAATATGACTTTAATTTTTTTTCTGTCTGGGTAGAAAACTTAAGAAGTTTGGAGCACAAGTGGTAATTAATCTCATTTTTTCACTGAATATTATAAAACTTTGGAAGAGGAAGAAGATATGGCAAATAATCAACCACTACAGGTGTTAATGCTATTAATGCCTTTTCAATTTGGGGAGTGTACTAATTCACACCTCAGGTGTCTTGCAACTCAAATTAATACCAACTCCAGAGTGCACACTCCACAGAGGCAGAAAGCATCTTTCACATACTCTAGCCTCCACTTCTAAAATCCTTCCCTAGAACATGCAAGAATCCTCTAGTTTATACAGTCTGGAAAAGGTGATTGGCAACCTAGGGAGATGCTATCTATCCACAGCCATTGTCCTCGACACCACAACTCACAGCTGATACCAAATACCACTGTGGAGTGCTGCTTCACCATTGCTCCATGGTTTCAGATCCATACAGAAGGAAAATCACTCTCCCAGGTAAAAAAATAATGTCAACTTAAAGTAAATGAGGAAAATAAATATGGTTTTACTGGTGATCCTTGAAGAGCTTGGGTTTGAATTTAGTGAATCTACTTATACAAAAATATTATTCAATAGTAAATACTACAGTGCTACATGGTCTGTGGTTGGTTGAAGATGTGGAGGAACCTCAAATACAGAGAGGCCACTATAAATTATATATGAATTAAGTTGTTCAAGGGTCAACAGTATAACTATTGCTGGAATGATTTGGTGAGTTAAACACCATGATGGAAAATATACTTTCTTATAAAGAAACAATCTTAAAAATGTAGACAGGATGGCTCTAGATATCAAGACACCTTAGATTTACATGAGATGTTATTCACCTAAGATTGGAAGCCTTAAGAAGTGTACAAAAAGAGGAGAACCTCAAATGGTGTCATTCACTTTATAGGAGCTTTCTCTTTTAGGTCTGTCCAGAGTAAAATGTTTGAACTTAGGCAAAAATTTCTCCTGAATTCATTACAGTTATGATAAACCCTTCCCAGTGAGTCTTTCTCTACTGCCCCAAAACTAGAAATACACCTTCTTTCACTTATCTTAGCTTTCAGATAGCTTTAACTATGGTTGTTTTGTTTTGCAGTTTGAAGCCACTATCCTTAATAGCACAGAGGCAGAACTGGAATTGAATAGTATTCTTTCTCTGTGTTATGGCTGTGTGTTCAATTTTTTCAAAAGCAACTAATCTAATATATATTGATGTTTTGTTCCAAGCAGATATTTAAAACCAATTAAATTATTTGTGTATGATTTTCTAAAAACTTAGCTTAATTTTGGCTTTCCTCTTTCAGATAATTATTATATTTACATAATGCCACTCTTTACTCCTTGGCTTCGATTTTGTATTCCTCCTTCCAATTTGTCTACATCTCACTTCAGTTGTAAATTACCAGATCACAAAAACTGAAAAGAACATAATTATAATACAAAAGAAAATCATCGAACCACAAAAGGCAAAACAAAAAGAAAAAGAGAAGGACAAAGAAGAAATATAAAATCAATGGGAAAACTAGGTTTAAACTGCAGTAAATACATATCTATCAACAATTACCTTAAATGTCAATGGACTAAATGCTTCAATCAAAAGACAGAGTGGTAGACTGGGAAAAAAAAAAAAAAAGAGCCTACAATATGCTGCCTACAAGAGATCCACTTTAGGGCAAAGGACACACATAGATTGAAAGTGAGGGGATGGAAAAAGATATTTTATGCAAATGGAAATGACAACAAAGTGGGGGGGGGGGTCACAATACTCATATCAGACAAAACAGACTTTAAAACAAAGGCCATAAAGAAAGATAAAGAATGACACTATATAATGATAAAAGTATCAATACAAGAAGAGGATTTCTACACTTGTCAACATATATACAGCCAATATTGGAGCACCAAAATACATAAAACAAATACCAACAGACATAAAGGGAGAAAGTGACAGGAACACAATAATAGTAGGAGACTTTAACACGCCACTCACATCAATACACAGATCTTCTAGACAGAGAATCAATAAGGCAACAGAGAATCAATAAGATCCTAAATGATACAATGGAACAGTTAGACTTAATTGGTATTTTCAGGATATTACATCCATAAAAAACGAAATAGAATATACATCCTTTTCAAGTGCACATGGAACATTCTCTAGGACTGACCACAAACTAGGGCAGAAAACAAGCTTCAACAAATTTAAGCATATACAAATTATCTCAAGCATCTTTTCTGACCACAGTGGCATGAAACTAAAAATTAACCACAGAAAAAGAAATGAGAAAAAAAAGATTAGGTAGAGACTAAACAACATGCTACTAAAAAACCAATGGGTCAGTGATGAAATCAAAGAGGAAATTAAAAAATACCTTGAGACAAATGACAATGAAAACACAACCAGAGACAGCAGAAGCAAGAAGAATTACAATCCTGCAGCCTGTGGAACAAAAACCACATTCACAGAAAGATAGATAAGATGAAAAGGCAGAAGGCTATATACCAGATGAAGGAACAAGATAAAACCCCAGAAAAACAACTAAATGAAGTGGAGATAGGCAACCTTCCAGAAAAAGAATTCAGAATAAAGATAGTGAAGATGATCCAGGACCTTGGAAAAAGAATGGAGGCAAAGATCGAGAAGATGCAAGAAATGATTAACAAAGACCTAGAAGAATTAAAGAACAAACAGAGATGAACAATACAATAACTGAAGTGAAAACTACACTAGAAGGAATCAATAGCAGAATAACTGAGGCAGAAGAACGGATAAGTGACCTGGAAGACAGAATGGTGGAATTCACTGCTGCAGAACAGACTAAAGAAAAAAGAATGAAAAGAAATGAAGACAGCCTAAGAGACCTCTGGGACAACATTAAACGCAACAGCATTCACATTAGAGGGGTCCCAGAAGGAAGAGAGAGAGAGAAAGGACCCGAGAAAATATTTGGAGAGATTATAGTCGAAAACTTCCCTAACATGGGAAAGGAAATAGCCACCCAAGTCCAGGAAGCACAGCGAGTCCCATACAGGATAAACCCAAGGAGAAACGCGTCAAGACACATAGTAATCAAATTGGCAAAAATTAAAGACAAAGAAAAATTATTGAAAGCAGCAAGGGAAAAACAACAAATAACATACAAGGGAACTCCCATAAGGTTAACAGCTGATTTCTCAGCAGAAACTCTACAAGCCAGAGGGGAGTGGCATGATATACTTAAAGTGATGAAAGGGAAGAACCTACAACCAAGATTACTCTACCCAGCAAGGATCTCATTCAGATTCAATGGAGAAATCAAAAGCTTTACAGACAAGCAAAAGCTGAGAGAATTCAGCACCACCAAATCAATTCCACAACAAATGCTAAAGGAACTTCTCTAAGTGGGAAACACAAGAGAAGAAAAGGACCTACAAAAACAAACCCAAAACAATTAAGAAAATGGTCATAGGAACACACATATTGATAATTACCTTAAACATGAATGAATTAAATGCTCCAACCAAAAGACACAGGCTTGCTGAATGGATACAAAAACAAGACCCATATATATGTTGTCTACAAGAGACCCACTTGAGACCTAGGGACACATATAGACTGAAAGTGAGGGGATGGAAAAAGATATTCCATGCAAATGGAAATCAAAAGAAAGCTGGAGTAGCTATACTCATATCAGATAAAACAGACATTAAAATAAAGAATGTTACAAGAGACAAGGAAGGACACTACATAATGATCAAGGGATCAATCCAAGAAGAAGATATAAGAATTAGAAATATATATGCACCCAACATAGGAGCACCTCAATACATAAGGCAACTGTTAACAGCTATAAAAGAGGAAATCGACAGTAACACAATAATAGTGGGGGACTTTAACACCTCACTTACACCAATGGACAGATCATCCAAAATGAAAATAAATAAGGAAACAGAAGCTTTAAATGACACAATAGACCAGATAGATTTAATTGATATTTATAGGACATTCCATCCAAAAACAGCAGATTACACTTTCTTCTCAAGTGCACATGGAACATTCTCCAGGATAGATCACATCTTTGGTCACAAATCAAGGCTCAGTAATTTTAAGAATATAAGGAACACTCCCAAACTCATTCTATGAGGCCACCATCGCCCTGATACCAAAACCAGACAAAGATACTACAAAAAAAGAAAATTACAGACCAATATCACTGATGAATACAGATGCAAAAATCCTCAACAAAATACTAGCAAACAGAATCCAACAACACATTAAAAGGATCATACACCAGGATCAAGTGGGATTTATCCCAGGGATGCAAGGATTCTTCAATATACACAAATCAATCAATGTGATACACCATATTAACAAATTGAAGAATAAAAACCACATGATCATCTCAATAGATGCAGAAAAAGCTTTTGACAAAATTCAACACCCATTTATGATAAAAACTCTCCAGAAAGTGGGCATAGAGGGAACCTACCTCAACATAATAAAGGCCATATATGACAAAGCTACAGCAAACACCATTCTCAATGGTGAAAAACTGAAAGCATTTCCTCTAAGATCAGGAACGAGACAAGGATGTCCACTCTCACCACTATTATTCAACATAGTTTTGGAAGTCCTAGCCATGGCAATCACAGAAGAAAAAGAAATAAAAGGAATACAAATTGGAAAAGAAGAAGTAAAGCTGTCAGTGTTTGCAGATGACATGATATTATACATAGAGAATCCTAAAAATGCCACCAGAAAACTACTAGAGCTAATGAATGAATTTGGTAAAGTTGCAGGATACAAAATTAATGCACAGAAATCTCTTGCATTCCTATACACTAATGATGAAAAATCTGAAAGAGAAATTATGGAAACACTCCCATTTACCATTGCAACAAAAGGAATAAAATACCTAGGAATAAACCTACCTAGGGAGTCAAAAGACCTGTATGCAGAAAACTATAAAACACTGATGAAAGAAATTAAAGATGATACCAACAGATGGAGAGATATACCATGTTCTTGGATTGGAAGAATCAATATTGTGAAAATGACTGTACTACCCAAAGCAATCTACAGATCCAATGCAATCCCTATCAAATTACCAATGGCATTTTTTTACAGAACTAGAACAAATCATCTTAAAATTTGTATGGAGACACAAAAGACCCTGAATAGCCAAAGCAATCTTGAGGGATAAAAACGGAACTGGAGGAATCAGACTCCCTGACTTCAGACTACACTACAAAGCTACAGTAATCAAGACAATATGGTACTGGCACAAAAACAGCAACATAGATCAATGGAACAAGATAGAAAGCCCAGAGATAAACCCACGCTGGTCAACTAATCTATGACAAAGGAGGCAAAGATACAATGGAGAAAAGACAATATCTTCAATAAGTGGTGCTGGGAAAACTGGACAGCTACATGTAAAAGAATGAAATTAGACCACTCCCTAACACCATACACAAAAATAAACTCAAAATGGATTTGAGACCTAAATGTAAGACCAGACACTATAAAACTCTTAGAGGAAAACATAGGAAGAACACTCTTTGTCATAAATCACAGCAAGATCTTTTTTGATCCACCTCCTAGAGTAATGGAAATAAAAACAAAAATAAACAAATGGCACCTAATGAAACTTAAAAGCTTTTGCACAGGAAAGGAAACCATAAACAAGACGAAAAGACAACCCTCTGCATGGGAGAAAATATTTGCAAATGAATCAACAGACAAAGGATTAATCTCCAAAATATACAAACAGCTCATGCAACTCAATATTTTAAAAAAATCAGCCCAATCCAAAAATGGGCAGAAGACCTAAATAGACATTTCTCCAAAGAAGACATACAGATGGCCACGAAGCACATGAAAAGCTGCTCAACATCACTAATTATTAGAGAAATGCAAATGAAAACTACAATGAGGCATCACCTCACACCAATTAGAATGGGCATCATCAGAAAATCTACAAACAACAAATGCTAGAGAGGGTGTGGAGAAAAGGGCACCCTCTTGCACTCTTGGTGGGAATGTAAATTGATACAGCCACTATGGAAAACAGTATGGAGGTTCCTTAAAAAACTAAAAATAGAACTACCATATGACCCAGCAATCCCACTACCGGGCATATACCCAGAGAAAACCATAATTCAAAAAGAAAACCATAATTCAAAAAGACACATGCAATGTTCATTGCAGCCCTATTTACAATAGCTATTTACAATAGCTATTTACAATAGCTATTTACAATAGCCAGGTCATGGAAGCAACCTAAATGCCCATCAACAGACGAACGGATAAAGATGTGGTACATACATACAATGGAATATTACTCAGCCATAAAAATGAATGAAATTGAGTCATTTGTTGAGACGTGGATGGATCTAGAGACTGTCATACAGAGTGAAGTAAGTCAGAAAGAGAAAAACAAATATCGTATATTAATGCATGTATGTGGAACCTAGAAAAATGGTACAGATGAACCAGTTTGCAGGGCAGAAGTTGAGACACAGATGTAGACAACAAACGTATGGACACCAAGGGGGGAAAACCGTGGTGGGGTGGGGATGGTGGTGTGCTGAAATGGGCGATTGGGATTGACATGTATACACTGATGTGTATAAAATTGATGACTAATAAGAACCTGCAGTATAAAAAAACAAACAAACAAACAAAAAAAACAACTAATACTAAACTTTCTTTGGGTTATTTGTATGGAAATATGTTAATATAAATGTTTCAGACATTACATGAAATTTCTAAAAATCTTACATGTTCTGGTATAATGTTATAAGTCATAATTCTAGTGATTACTTTAAAATGTATATCTCAGAAATAACTAAATTTCCCTGTCAATTGCATGATTATGAACTTTCATCAAATCTTTAACCGTGGTCATTTTTAAGTGTTTTGTCATTTACAGACAGTTCTGGGTGTACTCTGATGCTTTTGCAAAAATGTTCCTATAAAAGGGTTTCATCTTCAAGGAATTCATGGAAAAGACTCTGACAAGTACAAGTTTCTGGTAACTGACTATACTGCTGAACTGAATAAATAAGCATTTTCAGAACTCTAATGGAAAACTGATGAATTCATAAAAGTGCTAACAAAAGATCAAGATGAAAAAAAAATTAATTACATGGGACTGAGTGAACTGATGAGGATGATTATAATTTTTGTGACTTTCTGTTTGAATAAAAAAAAAAAAAAAGAATGGCAAAAAGGCATGATGTTGTCTAGAAAATTCAGCAGTCCAGATTTGGCTAGAACAGCTTTCATGTATAAATATGATTGTACATGCTATTAGGAAAGTGATTTGGAGACAAATCATGGAAGGGACATGACATCTAATTTATGTGTATATTCTTGTAACTTGACCACAGGTCATTAAAGAACTAGACTTGTTGCTTTAATCAATCAGAGTAACACTTTCATGATTACATATTTGAATGAATATACATTTCATAAGGTCATGGATGTGTATTTCTGGTTCACAATGGTACCCTTGGTACTTGGTACCATGCAGGTTGTAGGTATTAAAAACATGTTTTGAATGATTAAAAAAAAAAAAAAACCACAACCAAACAAAATCTATAAGATGCAGCAAAAGCAGTTCTTAGAGGGAAGTTCATAGCGATACAGGCCTTCCTCAAAAAAAAAAACAAGAAAAACCTCAAATAAACAACCTAACCTACCACTTAAAAGAATTAGAAAAGAAGAACAAACAAAACTTAAAGTCAGCAGAAGGAAGGAAATAATAAAGATCAGAGAGGAAATAAATAAAATAGAAAAAAAAAATCAATAAAACCAAGAGCTGGTTCTCTGAAAGGATAAACAAGATTGACAAATCTATGGCCAGGCTCACTAAGAAGAAAAGAGAGAGAACCTAAATAAACAAAATAGGAGATGAATAAGGAGAGATAACAACTGATACCACAGAAATACAAAAAAAATAAGGGAACACTATGAACAACTATATGCCAACAAATTCAACAACCCAGAAGAAATGGACAAGTTTCTAGAAACATACAAGCCACAAAAACTGAATCAAGAAGAAATAGATAATTTGAACAGACCAATCACTAGAAGTGAAATAGAATCTGTAATTAGAAAACTCCTTACAAACAAAAGTCCAGGACCAGATGGCTTCACAGGCAAATTCTATTAAACATTCAAAGAGGAACTTATACTGATCCTTTTCAAACTCTTCCAAAAAGTTGAAGAAGAGGGAACACTCCCAAAGATATTCTATGAAGCCACCATCATCCTGATACCAAAACCAGACAAAGACACGACCACAAAAAAAATTACAGGCCAATATCTTTGATGAATATAGATGTAAAAATTCTCAAGAAAATATTAGCAAATTGAATCCAACAACTCATTAAAAAAATCATACACCACGACCAAGTGGGATTCATCCCAAGTTCACCAGGATGGTTCAAAACACGCAAATCAATCAATGTGATACACCACATAAATAAAAGACAAAAACCACATGATCATCTCAGTAGATGAAGAAAAAGCATTTGAC
This sequence comes from Eubalaena glacialis, assembly GCF_028564815.1. NCBI lineage: Eukaryota > Metazoa > Chordata > Mammalia > Artiodactyla > Balaenidae > Eubalaena > Eubalaena glacialis. The sequence goes on from NC_083719.1 coordinate 100,823,568, forward strand.
AAAATTCAATATCCATTCATGATAAAAATTCTTACCAAAGTGGGTATAGAGGGAATATATCTCAATATCATAAATGCTATTTATGACAAACTCATAGCCAATATAATACTCAATGGTGAAAAGCTGAAAGCATTCCCACTAAAATTTGGAACAAGGATGCCCACTCTCACCTCTTCTGTTCAACATAGTTTTGAAAGTCCTAGCCACAGCAATCAGACATGAAAAAGAAAAAAAAAAAGGTATCCAAATTGGAAGGGAAGAGGTAAAATTTTCATCACATGCAGATAATATGATACTATATATAGAAAACCCTAAAGACTCCACACAAAATCTACTAGAACTGATAAACGAATTCAGCAAGGTAGCAGGATATGAGATCAACATACAGAAATCAGTTGCATTTCTTTACACCAACAATGAAATAACAGAAGGGGAATGAAAAAAAAAACTTTTTAAAATTGCACCCACAAAAATAAAATACTTAGGAATAAACCTGACCAAGGAGGTGAAAGACTTATATGCTGAGAACTATAAAACAATAAAGGAAACTGAAGATGATTCAAAGAAATGTAAGGATATCCCCTGCTCTTGGATTGGAAGAATTAATATTGTTAAAATGGCCATACTACCCAAAGCAATCTACAGATTTAATGTTATCCCTATCAAATTACCCATGACATTTTTCACAGAACTAAAACAAATAATCCTAAAATTCATATAGAACCATAAAAGACCCGGAATTGCCAAAGCAATCCTGAAGAAAAAGAACAAAGTGGGAGGCATAACCCTCCCAGAATTCAAACAATACTATAAAGCTACAGTAATCAAAACAGCATGGTATTGACACAAAAACAGACTTATGAATCAATGGAACAGAATAGACAGCCCAGAAATAAACCCATAATCTTCGACAAAGAAGGCAAGAATATACAATGGGAAAAAGACAATCTTTTCAGCAAGTGGCGTTGGGAGTGTTGGACAGCCACATGTAAATCAATGAAGTTAGAACACAACTTCTCACCATACACAAAAATAAACTCAAAATGGTTTAAAGACTTAAACATAAGACATGACACCATAAAAGTCCTAGAAGAGATCATAGGCAAAACATTCTCTGACGTAAGTCATACCAATGTTTTCTTAGGTCAGTCTCCCAAGGAAATAGAAATAAAAACAAAAGTAAACAAGTGGGTCCTAATCAAACTTACAAGCTCTTGCACAGCAAAGGAAACCATAAACAAAATGAAAAGACAACCTACAGAATGGGACAATATATTTGCAAACAATGCGACCAACAAAGGCTTAATTTCCAAAATATACAATCAGCTCATACTACTCAATAACAACAAAAAAACAAACAAACAACCCAATCAAAAAATGGGAAGAAGACCTAAATTACATTTCTCTAAAGAAATACAGATGTCCGATAGGCACATGAAAAGATGCTCAACATCACTAATTATTAGAGAAATGCAAATCAAAACTACTAGGTACCAACTCACACCAGTCAGAATGGCATCATTAAAAAGTCTACAAATAACACACACTGGAGAGGGTGTGGAGAAAAGGGAACGCTCCTACACTGTTGGTGGGACTGTAAGTTGGTGCAGTCACTGTGGAAAACAGTATGGAGGTTCCTTGGGAAACTAAAAATAGAATTACCATATGATCCAGCAATCGCACTCCTGGGCATATATCCAGACAAAACTCTAATCCAAAAAGACACGTGCACCCCTATGTTCATAGCAGCACTATTCACAATAGCCAAGACATGGAAGCAACCTAAATGTCCATCTACAGATGAATGGATAAAGAAGATGTGTTACATATATACAATGGAATACACTACTCAGCCATAAAAAAGAATGAAATAATACTATTTGCGGCAACATGGATGCAACTAAAGATTATCAAACTGAGTGAAGTAAGTCAGAAAGAAAAAGACAAATACCATATGATATCACTTATATGTGGAATCTAAAGTATGACACAAATGAACATATCTATGAAACAGAAACAGAATCACAGACATAGAGAACAGACTGGTGGTTGCCAAGGGGGAGGGTGTAGGGGGAGGCATGGAGTGGGAGGTTGGGGTTAGCAGAGGTAAGTTTTTATATATGTTAATAGAATGGATAAACAACAAGGTCTTATTGTATAGTACAGAAAACTGTATTCAATATCCTATGATAAACCATAATGGAAAATAATATAAAAAAGAATGTATATACATGTATAACTGAATCACTTTGCTGTATTGAAGAAATTAACACAACATTGTAAATCAACTATATTCAATAAAAAATAATTGTAAATTACCAGAGAGTTCCATGTTGATACTTCAGATTCTTTAGATGTCACACAATATGTTAATCATCACAATATATGTGTAATTAAAATAAAGAACTAACTTCCTCAAGCTAATCTTTCCTTGAAATTTCTGGTTTGAAAATTAACTTTTTATTCTATGAAAATTTTTTGAAATCTCCTTTTCTAAGACATGTTTCTTTCTAACATATCTTAATCTTTTGTACTGCTCTTATTCCAAGGTTCTGATGCCCACTAATTCATCAACCAAGCAGACATTTTGTATTGATTTAAACTATGTACAGAGTATGATCTCTCCCAATTGCTCCCTTAAAGTCGTCCATGCAGTCCCCTAAGATCTTGATTACATGTTAAGCTCTACATCATGATCAACTGTTCTGTGCAAAGCACTCTATCAGTCACTCAGATATATGCCACACATTGTAAGCAATGTAATAAATAAAATATTAAAATAATAATTTTCCATTCAAGATTTGAATTCTTACCCACCCACATGAAGAGATGCTCCCTTGGATACATTTTCCTTGGAATAAATACAAAGTGATATGTTATAATAAATCATCATGAGTAACTTGATTCACACATGATAGATTTTTACTGCTATTACTCTTGCCTAGCTCTGGGTCAAATATTTTCATTGACAGACTCCACAATTTGAATTCCAAGAATGGCTCACTTTTAACTCTTCCATCATAGAGTGCTTTGAATTTATCATTTATTTCCTTTCTTATCATACTGTATCAGAAACTCCTCTAAGAGATTTAAACTTTGATTAAGGACTAAGTCAGATTATATTCTGCTGCAACTTCATGGTATCTTGCTATCATTCATTCAACAAATACATAATGAGCATCTATTGAGAAACCCCATGTTCTTGGTACTGATATCATAACAGGAGACAAAGCAAAGCAAATCCCTCTCCTCAAAAAGCTTATTTAGTGGATAAAAAGACAACAAATGAGATAACTAATAAAGATATAATATATGTGAGAAGATGATGAATGCTCTGAAGAAAAATAAAGCAAGAGGATGAATATGAAGTTCAGCATATGTGCAATCTGTGATAGAGTGGCTAGGTTTGGCTTCACTCAGATAGTGTCATCTGAGTAAAGATCTGAAGGAAGTGAAGGAGAAATTCACGTCAATGTCTGGGAAAAGAGTGTTTCAGACAGAGGGAAGGACAAGTGCAAAGACCTTGAGTATTTACTCTGCTTAAAATGAGTGAGAAATAGTAATGAGGCTGATATAGGTGGTGAGGAGTAAGCAACAAAGAGGGAAATGTCAAAGAGCAATGTTGAACAGAGAAGAAATACATTGTGTGGAGGCTTCTGGGTGATTTGTAGGAATATTATTTTTTAATCTCATGATGTGGGAAGCCATTGTATTTAATTGACATGATCTTATGTGATGTGATCTAAACTACGTTTAAACAATATTACTGTTGTGGCTCTGTTAAAAATAGACCAAAGGCAGGCAAAAGAGAAAGCAACAAAGCCAGTTGGAAGCCATTGCAATAAAATAGGAGGAGATGGAATAGTAGCTTGGGACTGTGCTTTAGCAGTAGAGGTTGGGAAACACAGTGAGATATGGGATATATTTTGAGGGTAGAGCAACAGATTTTGCCAACAGAATATGCAATATGATAAACTTAGAAGAGTAAAGGATGTCTCCAAAGGTTTTAGCCAAAGCAAATGGAAGAGGAAGTTGTCCATTATGGAGGAGTAGGCTTTTGTGGATGGTGGTAGAGGAGGAGTGATTATGATCTCGATTTTTAAAATCTCAAGTTTGAGATGCTCTTTAGATGGCCAGCATGAGATATTTTGGAAGTCAGTTTATATGAGTCTAGGGTTGAGAAGGGAGGTACTGTAGATATACATGTTGGATTAATTAGCTTACAGATGAATACTAAAAGCCTCAAGACTTGATGAAATCCCCCAATACGTGAATGTATAAAGAAAAAGAAGGAAGTAAAAGGATTCTGTGCTGGCACACTCCAACATTAAGAGATCAGGAAGATGAGAAAAAATTTATACGGGAGACAGAAAACTAATGGGCAGAGTAGTAAGATGAGAAAGAGCAGAATGTGGTATCCTCTAAGCCAAATTAAAACAAAACAAAACAAAACAAAACAAAAAACTGCTTCAAGGAGAAAGGAGTGGTCAACAAATATTTCAGATAGTTAGGTAAGATAAAGTCTGAGAACCCACCACTGGCTTTAACAACACAGGGGTTGAGTTCAAATAAGAATAGGCAGGGTCAAGAGAATGGAAGATTAGATGTTGAAGAACACTTCTTAAAAAAATTTACAGAAAATTATTTTTCGTCTCTTACTGTGCAGAGAGGTATATTTAGTTGGGCCAGAATGAGAAGGAAGTGATACATTTTTCTGTATGTTTTGATTTTATTTGTTTCTAAAATGAGACATAGAGCATGTGTGTTTACTGATGGAAAAGTCATTGTAGAGATGGAAAAAAATGGCAATACAAGGGAGGTGGGGGAACTGCTGGAACAATGTCCTTGAGTTGATGAGAGGGAATGTGACATAGTATGGGAAGCTAGCACAAGAATTCATTCATGGGAGACCTTCAAGATGGCAGAGGAGTAAGACTTGGAGATCACCTTCCTCCCCACAAATACATCAGAAATACATCTACGTGTGGAACAACTCCTATGAACACCTACTGAATGCTGGCAGAAGACTTCAGATTTCCCAAAAGGCAAGAAACTCCCCACGTACCTGGGTAGGGCAAAAGAAAAAAGAAAAAACAGACACAAAGGAATAGGGACGGGACCTGCACCTCTGGGAGGGAGCTGTGAAGGAGGAAAAGTTTCCACACACTAGGAAGCCCCTTCACTGGCGGAGACGGTGGTGGTGGGGGAGGAAGCTTCAGAGCCACAGAGGAGAGCGCAGCAACAGGGGTGCAGAGGGCAAAGAGGAGAGATTCCCACACAGAGGATCAGTGCCAACCAGCACTCACCAGCCCAAGAGGCTTGTCTGCTCACCCATCGGGATGGGTGGGGGGGATGGGACCTGAGGCTCCAGCTTCTTTGGAGGTCAGATCCCAGGGAGAGGACTGGGGATGACTGGGTGAACACAGCCTGAAGGGGGCTAGTGCGCCACAGCTAGCCAGGAGGGAGTCAGGGAAAAAGTCCGGAGCTGCTTAAGAGGCAAAAGACCACTGTTTCAGGGGGCGTGAGGAGAGGGGATTCGGAGCACTACCTAAACGAGCTCCAGAGGCGGGCGTGAGCCGCGGCTATCAGTGCAGACCCCAGAGACAGGCATGAAATGCTAAGGCTGCTATTGCAGCCAAAAAGAAGCCTGTGTACAAGCACAGGTCACTATCCATACCTCCCCTCCCAGGAGCCTGTGTAGCCTGCCACTGCCAGGGTCCCGTGACCCAGGACAACTTCCCCGGGAGAACACACGGCACGCCTCAGGTTGTTGCAACATCATGCTGGCCTCTGCCGCCGCAGGCTCTCCCTGCATTCTGTACCCCTCTCTCCCCCCGGCCTGAGTGAGCCCCCTAATCAACTGCTACTTTAACATGTTCTATCTGGGTGGGAAACAGATGCCCTCAGGAGACCTACATGCAGAGGCAGGGCCAATCAAAAGCTGAACCCCAGGAACTGTGCAAACAAAGAAGAGAAAGGGAAATTTTTCCCAGCAGCCTCAGGAGCAGTGGATTAAATCTCCACATTCAACTTGATGTACCCTGCATCTGTGGAATACCTGCATAGACAACTAATCAACCCAAATTTGAGGCACTGGACTTTGGGAGCAACAATATATATAAATTTTTTTTCCTTTTTCTCTTTTTGTGAATGTGTATGTGTATGCTTCTTTGTGTGATTTTGTCTGTATAGTTTTATTTTACCATTTGTCCTAAGGTTCTGTTTATCCTTTTGTTGTTGTTGTTTTTCTTGTTTTTTTTTTGTTTTTTTATTACTTTTTAATATTTTTATTTTTAATAATTTTTAAATGTTTATTTAATAACTTTATTTCCTACTATTTTATTTTCTTCTTTCTTTCTTTCTTTTTTTCTCACTTTTCTTCCGAGTCATGTTGCTAACAGGGTCTTGGTGCTCCGGCAGGGTGTCAGGTGAGATGGCTGAGGTGGGAGAGCTGAGTTCAGGACACTGGTCTACCAGAGACCTCCAAACTCCACGTAATATCAAACAGTGAAAGCTCTCCCAGAGATCTCCATCTCAATGCTAAGACCCAGCTCCACTCAACAACCAGCAAGCTACAGTGCTGGACACCCTATGCCAAAGAACTAGCAAGACAGGAACACAACCCCACCCATTAGAAGAGAGGCTGCATAAAATAATAATAAGGTCACAGACACCCCAAAACACACCACCGGACATGGTCCTGCCCACCAGAAAGACAAGATACAGCCTCACCCACCAGAAGACAGGAACTAGTCCCCTCTGCCAGGAAGCCTAGATGACCCACTGAACCAACCTTAGCCACAGGGGCAAACACCAAAAACAATGGGAACTACGAACCTGAACCCTTCGAAAAGGAGACCCCAAACACAGTGAGTTAAGCAAAATGAGAGACAGAGAAATACAAAGCAGATGAAGAAGCAAGATAAAAACCACTAGACCGGGCTTCCCTGGTGGCGCAGTGGTTGAGAATCTGCCTGCCAATGCAGGGGACACGGGTTCGAGCCCTGGTCTGGGAAGATCCCACATGCCGCGGAGCAACTGGGCCCATGAGCCACAACTACTGAGCTTGTGCGTCTGGAGCCTGTGTTCCGCAACAACAGAGGCCGCGATAGTGAGAGGCCCGCACACTGTGATGAAGAGTGGCCCCCGCTCGCCGCAACTAAAGAAAGCCCTCGCACAGAAACGAAGACCCAACATAGCAAAAAAAAAAAAAAAAAAAAAAAAAAACCACTAGACCAAACAAATGAAAAGGAAATAGGCAGTCTACCTGAAAAAGAATTCAGAGTAATGAGACTAAAGATGATCCAAAATCTTGGAAACAGAATGGAGAAAATACAAGAAACGTTTAACAAGGACCTGGAAGAATTAAAGAGCAAACAAATAATGATGAACAACACAATAAATGAAATTAAAAATTCTCTAGAAGGAATCAATAGCAGAATAACTGATGCAGAAAAATGGATAAGTGACCTGGAAGATAAAATGGTGGAAATAACTACTGCAGAGCAGAATAAAGAAAAAAGAATGAAAAGAATTGAGGACAGTCTCAGAAACCTCTGGGACAACATTAAACACAACAACATTCAAATTATAGGGGTCCCAGAAGAAGAAGAGAAAAGGAAAGGGACTGAGAAAATATTTGAAGAGATTATAGTTGAAAACTTCCTTAATATGGGAAAGAAAATAGTCAATCTAGTTAAGGAAGCACAGAGAGTCCCATACAGGATAAATCCAAGGAGAAACATGCCAAGGCACACATTAATCAAACTTTGAAAAATTAAATACAAAGGAAAAATATTAAAAGAAGCAAGGGAAAAGCAACAAATAACATACAAGGGATTCCCCATAAGGTTAACAGCTGATCTTTCCGCATAAACTCTGCAAGCCAGAAGGGAACGGCAAGACATATCTAAAATGATGAAAAGGAAAAACCTACAACCAAGATTACTCTACCCAGCAAGGATCCAATTCAGTTTCGACGGAGAAATTAAAACCTTTACAGACAAGCAAAAGCTAAGAGAATTCAGCACCACCAAACAAGCTTTACAACAAATGCTAAAGGAATTTCTCTAGGAAGGAAACACAAGAGAAGGAAAAGACCTACAATAAGATACCTAAAATAATTAAGAAAATGGTAATAGGAGCACAGATATCGATGACTACCTTAAATGTAAATGGATTAAATCCTCCCAACAAAAGACATAGACTGTCTGAAAGGACACAAAAACAAGACCCATATATATGCTGTCTACAAGAGACCCACTTCAGACCTAGGGACACATACAGACTGAAAGTGAGGAGATGGAAAAAGATATTCCATGCAAATGGAAACCAAAAGAAAGCTGGTGTAGCAATTCTCATATCAGACAAAATAGACTTTAAAATAAAGACTATTATAAGAGACAAAGAAGGACAATACATAATGATAAAGGGATCAATCCAAGAAGAAGATATGACAATTTTAAATATTTATGCACCCAAAATAGGGGCACCTCAATACGTAAGGCAAATGCTAACAACCATAAAAGGGGAAATCAACAATAACGCAATCACAGTAAGGGACTTTAACCCCCCTCTTTCACCAACAGGCAGATCATCCAAGATGAAAATAAATAAGGAAACACAAGCTTTAAATGATACATTAAATAAGATGGACTTAATTGACATTTATAGGACATTCCATCCAAAAACAACAGAATACACTTTCTTCTCGAGAGCTCATGGAACATTCTCCAGGATAGATCATATCTTGGGTCACAAATCAAACCTTGGTAAATTTAAGAAAATTGAAATTCATATCAAGAATCTTTTCTGACCACAACGCTATGAGACTAGATATCAATTACAGGAAAAAATCTGTAAAAAATACAAACACATGAAGGCTAAACAATACACTACTAAATAACCAAGAGACCACTGAAGAAATCAAAGAGGAAATCCAAAAATACCTAAAAACAAATAACAATGAAAACACAATGACCCAAAACCTATGGGAGGCAGCAAAAGTAGTCCTAAGAGGGAAGTTTATAGCAATACAATCCTACCTCAAGAAACAAGAAATATCTCAAATAAACAACCTAACCTTACACCTAAAGCAATTAGAAAAAGAAGAACAGAAAAACCCCAAAGTTAGCAGAAGGAAAGAAATCATAAAGATTAGATCAGGAATAAATGAAAAAGAAATGAAGGAGATAAGAGCAAAGATCAATAAAACTAAAAGCTGGTTCTATGAGAAGATAAACAAAATTGAAAAACCATTAGTGAGATTCATGAAGAAAAAAGGGAGAAGATTCAAATCAACAGAATTAGAAATGAAAAGGGAGAAGTAACAACTGAAACTGCAGAAATAAAAAGGATCATGAGAGATTAATAAAAGCAACTATATGCCAATAAAATGGACAACCTGGAAGAAATGGACAAATTCTTAGAAAAGAACAACCTTCTGAGACTGAACCAGGAAGAAATAGAAAATATAAACAGACCAATCACAAGCACTGAAATTGAGACTGTGATTAAAAATCTTCCAACAAACAAAAGCCCAGAACCAGATGCCTTCACAGGTGAATTCTATCAAACATTTAGAGAAGAGTTAACACCTATCCTTCTCAAACACTTCTAAAATATAGCAGAGGGAGGAACACTCCCAAACTCATTCTACAAGACCACCATCACCCTGATACCATTACCAGAAAAAGATGTCACAAAAAAAGAAAACTACAGGCCAATATCACTGATGAACATAGATGCAAAAATCCTCAACAAAATACTAGGAAACAGGATCCAACAGTACATTAAAAGGATTATACACCGTGATCAAGTGGGGTTTATCCCAGAAATGCAAGGATTCTTCAATATACATAAATCAATCAATGTGATACACCATATTAACAAATTGAAAGATAAAAAACATATGATCATCTCAATAGATGCAGAAAAAGCTTTTGACAAAATTCAACACCCATTTATGATAAAAACCCTCCAGAAAGTAGGCATAGAGGGAACTTACCTCAACATAATAAGGGCCATATATGACAAACTCACAGCCAGCATCCTTCTCAATGGTGAAAAACTGAAACCATTTCCACTAAGATCAGGAACAAGACAAGGTTTTCCACTCTCGCCACTATTATTCAACATAGTTTTGTAAGTTTTAGCCACAGCAATCAGAGAAGAAAAAGAAATAAAAGGAATCCAAATTGGAAAAGAAGAAGTAAAACTGTCATTGTTTTCAGATGACATGATACCATACGTAGAGAATCCTAAAGATGCTACCAGAAAACTACTAGAGCTAATCAATGAATTTGGTAAAGTAGCAGGATACAAAATTAATGCACAGAAATCTCTTGCATTCCTATACACTAATGATGACAAATCCGAAAGTAAAATTAAGAAAACACTCCCATTTACCACTGCAACATAAAGAATAAAATATCTAGGAAGAAACCTAGGTAAGGATACAAAAGACCTGTATGCAGAAAACTATAAGACACTGATGAAAGAAATTAAAGATGATACAAACAGATGGAGAGATACACCATGTTCTTGGATTGGAAGAATCAACATTGTGAAAATGACTCTACTACCCAAAGCAATCTACAGATTCAAGGCAGTCCCTATCAAACTACCAATGGCATTTTCCACAGAACTAGAAGAAAAAATTTCACAATTTGTATGGAAATACAAAAGACCCTGAATAGTCAAAGCAATCTTGAGAAAGAAAAACGGAACTGGAGGAATCAGGTTCCCTGACTTCTGACTATATTACAAAGCCAGAGTAATCAAGACAGTATGGTAATGGCACAAAAACAGAAATATAGATCAATGGAACAGGATAGAAAGCCCAGAGATAAACTCACATACCTATGGTCAACTAATCTATGACAAAGGAGGCAAGAGTATACAATGGAGAAAAGACAGCATCTTCAATAAGTGGTGCTGGGAAAACTGGACAGCTACATGTAAAAGAATGAAATTAGAACACTCCCTAACACCATACACAAAAATAAATTCAAAATGGATTAAAAACATAAATATAAGTCAGACACTATAAAACTTAGAGGAAATCATAGGCAGAACACTCTATGACATAAATCACAGCAAGATCCTTTTTGACCCACCTCCTAGAGAAATGGAAATAAAAACAGAAATAAACAAATGGCACCTAATGAAACTTAAAAGCTTTTGCACAGCAAAGGAAACCATAAACAAGACGAAAAGACAACCCTCAGAATGGGAAAAAATATTTGCAAATGAAGCAACTGACAAAGGATTAATCTCCAAAATTTACAAGCAGCTCATGTAGCTCAATATCAAAAAAACAAACAACCCAATCCAAAAATGGGCAGAGGTCCTAAACTGACAGTTCCCCAAAGAAGATATACAGATTTCCAACAAACACATGAAAGAAGGCTCAACATCACTAATCGTTAGAGAAATGCATATCAAAACTACAATGAGGTCTCACCTCACACCAGTCAGAATGGCTATCATCAAAAAATCTACAAACAGTAAATGCTGGAGAGGGTATGGAGAAAAGGGAACCCTCTTGCACTGTTGGTGGGAATGTAAATTGATACAGCCACTGTGGAGAACAGTATGGAAGTTCCTTAAAAAAACTAAAAGTAGAACTACCATATGACCCAGCAATCCCACTACTGGGCATATACACTGAGAAAACCATAAATCAAAAAGAGTCATGTACCACAATGTTCATTGCAGCTCTATTTACAATTGCCAGGACATGGATGCAACCTAAATGCCCATCGACAGATGAATGGATAAAGAAGATGTGACACATATATGTGATGGAATATTACTCAGCCATTAAAAGAAACAAAATTGAGTTATTCATTGTGAGATGGATGGACCTATAGTCCATCATACAGAGTGAAGTAAGTCAGAAAAACAAATACTGTATGCTAACACATATATATTGAATCTAAAAAAAAAAAAAGAAATGGTTATGAAGAACCTAGGGGAAGGACAGGAATAAAGACGCAGACGTATAGAATGGACTTGAGGACACGGGGAGGGGGAAGGGTAAGCTGGGACGAAGTGAGAGAGTGGCATGGACTTATATACACTACCAAATGTAAAATAGATAGCTAGTGCGAAGCAGCCGCATAGCACAGGGAGATCAGCTCGGTGCTTTGTGACCACCTAGAGGGGTGGGATAGGGAGGGTGGGAGGGATATGCAAGAGGGAAGAGATATGGGGATATATGTATATGTATAGCTGCTTCACTTTGTTATAAAGCAGAAACTAACACACCATTGTAAAGCAATTATACTCCAATAAAGATGTTAAAAAAAAAAAAAAAGAATTCATATGACCACGAGAAAAGGCTAAGGAAACACACACTGGTGCAGAGGTGATTTTGGGAACTGGTGGAAGTTCATTTCTAATTGCTTCAATTTCTTCTCTGAAATAGGTAGTTAAGTGTAAAGATGGAGGAAAGGTGTTTGGTGGGGGAGGAGTTGGTCGATGCGATTAGACCATGTGAGTTTTCTCATTGGTGCTTATCAAATTTAGGGTCCTACTCCCCTACAGAGATTGGAAGACAGGGGCCCTATCTTTCAGGATGATCACATTTCAATGGGATGGCTCCCAGATCCTTGAGAAAGACTTTCCTGGGTTGTAAAAGTGGCAAGGGTCTGAGAGGAGATTTACATCTCATAGCAACAGTGAAAGATTCTACAATTGAAAGTTTTCTATGATAAATGCTCTAAGAAAAGAAAGGTCCGGGGGGAATTCCCTGCTGGTACAGTGTTTAAGAATTCCCTTGCCAATGCAGGGGACACGAGTCTGATCCCTGGTCCAGGAAGCTCCCAAATGCCTCGGAGCAACTAAGCCCGTGTGCCACAACTACTGACCCTGCACTCTAGAGTCCACGAGCCACAACTACTGAAGCCCACGAGCCACAACTACTGAAGCCCATGTGCCTAGAGCCCGTACTCCACAACAAGAGATGTCACTGCAATGAAGAGTAGCCCCCTCTCGCTGCAACTAGAGAAAGCCCATGCACAGCAACAGACCCAACGCAGCCAATAAATAAATAAATAAATGTTCCTTTAAAAAAAAAAAAGGTCAGGGACATATAGTCAGGAAGAAACCTATCAAAAGTTTATTGAAGCTGAGGGGAACATTATGGCTGCCTTGATCATACTAAAGGCCAACATGGGGTGAGTGACATGAATTGAAAGTAAGATCCATCAGCTTAATTATGTATTTTTCTCTTACCACAATTCTATGGACTGTCGAAGGTTGATTTAACTAGAACTGCTAAGTGAGTATTATGAAGCAATAGAAGGACAAAGGAGAAGAGGATGTATGCAAAGAAGTGATTAGAATGAAAGACCATGAAATTTAAGAACATACAATTTAGGGGGAAAGGGAGAACATGAAGTTAAAAGGGACAGTGAAAAAGTAGTAATCTTACTGGTTTGAAGGTTCTGATAGGGTTAAAGGATTATTTGGATTGGATGTGAGTTGAAAAGATAGAAGGTGGTGGTCAGAGGTGTGGTGCTTGAAATTGACAAGACCTAGAGAGTGACCATAGGACAGAGTAGCTGATGGAGAACAGGACAAGATCAGTGGAAAAAGGAAGTTTGAACAGATAAAACATATGAATATTCAATCACCACAAACAGTGACAGGAGTGGTACTGGAGAAAAGGAAAGTAAGCCAGAAGCTAAAATCTTTAAGGAGTAAGAAACAGTGACTGGGGGGCAAGGTAGATTATAAATTACATTTAAATTAGGGGTAATTATGTTTTTCTATTGCCCAGCTGTTTACAGACAATGGAATGACTGGCACTAGAATGCAAAATCTTCATTCCCTCAAATAAATCCACTGAACAAAAAATTTTAAGGAAATATAGTTTACTTCTTTGGAGAAAAGACTGTGAATGATTTGAATTTTCTTGCTTGTTCCTTTCTCCTTTGTTCTCATTTGTACCACAAATGAGAATTAAATACATTTTTAACCAGGAAATAGTAATAATGAAAGAAGGAAAATAATCAAAAACTTCTAATATGTCATTGTGTCTAAATTAAGTTACCTTGTGATCACAAACAGTAAATTGTTCCTTTACTTAACATAAAACAAAATGTTCAATACCAGTTTCCATTTCATAAATATTTCCATTCATTATTTCCCATGACTTCAAGGGGAAATTAAACTCAGCAAACTTTGGAGCTGTGGCTAGAGCATGGTGTTATTTTTCTGCAAGTCTTATTTAAAATACTTCTGTTTGAGCCAAACTGCAAAAATTCTTCTTTGAGAGTCAATTAGCCAATATATTTTTTTAAATTATGGGAACCATATGGCCTTTCAATTTCCAGGAAACTTTAATGACAATAAGCTTAATTTCCATGAATTCATGTCACAGAATCCCAGCTTTTCTGCCTGACCTAAGTTTCTGGTTTTTCCAGTTAAACCTCCAGCCAATGGCTAAATGCTGTTTTTGAGAGGAATCCACAGTCTGCTTTCTAAAACCATTCCCTTTAACTTTTTATTTAGTAAGTTTCTTTAGGCAAATTATTGATACTTATAGTTTATCTTATAGTTGTGGCTCATAACAAAGAGTTAGAATAACAAACAGCTTGGGGACTTCTTATATTTATTTTGAATCTGATAACACAATGAAGAGCCATTTTTTTAACATCTCAATTGTAGTATAATTGCTTTACATTGTTGTGTTACTTGCTGCTGTATAACAAAGTGAATCAGCTATACCTATATATATAACCCCATATCCCCTCCCTCTTAGTATGATTTTAGGCAGCCTCTCTGCTAATGGGTGGAGTTGTGTTCCTGTCTTGCTAGTTGTTTGCATAGGGTGTCCAGCACTGGAGCTTGCTGGCCATTGAGTGGAGCTGGGTCTTAGCGTTGAGATGGAGATCTCTGGGAGAGCTCTTGCCGATTGATATTATATGGGGCCAGGAGGTCTCTGGTAGACCAATGTCCTGAACTCAACTCTCCCACCTCAGAGGCACAGGCCTGACACTCGGCCGGAGCACCAAGACCCTGTCAGCCACACAGCCAGGTACGTGGGGGAGTTTCTTGCCTTTTGGGAAGTCTGAGGTCTTCTGCCAGCATTCAGTAGGTGTTCTGCAGGAGTTGTTCCACATGTAGATGTATTTTTGATGTATTTGTGGGGAGGAAGGTGATCTCCACGTCTCCTCCGCCATCTTGAGGGTCCTCTCAAGAGCCGTTCTTTTAAAGAGTGATTTAACAATAGTCATTTTCATCTCTTTTCACTTAAAACTGCAGAGACTCCCAACCAAATTAATCAAATGCTTACATGAACTCTGAGTGCCAAATTTTCTTTAGCACCTTAATTAAAAAGTGATTATTACAAAAACCCAATGCATTAAACTTAAACCTGGCAGTGTGATACGGACAAGGTTTTATATGAAAGACTTCCAGATTAGCAAGCAACTCAGCCCTGTCAGCACATGTTCCAAAATGAGTTAACTCTGACCCTGCCTCCCCTCTCAGTGAAGTCATCTTTTTAGAATGCTTTACATTTCATCCCTTTGAATTCGATAGAGTTCTTTAAAATTTTTTTTGCAAGCATTTATCTAATATATTGGTGAAGTTTATGTCAGGTCGAAGGGGGATGTGAGACTTGAATATCACAATTTTAGATCTGGAATATTCCTGGTTTTACATCCCAACATTAAATCAATGGAATCTAAAAAGTCAGAAAGATGTCTTTACTTATGAATCCTGCTCAAAATTATGTTCTCTGGCAGTCATTTCTTACTTACTGATTGGTATTACTCTGCCCATTATAATTGGTATTACTCTGCAAATGCTTACTTGTCCTTAATAGCAACCTCTAAATTATTGAAACTCTGAAGCTAACCTAAAAATCCAAATTTTGTAACAGAACTTTGCTAAAATTAACTAGAAGTCTCTAGGTTATATATATATTTGAAAGTTTTATACTAACATGATTTTAGACATTGCCTAGTTGGCATAATTTTCTTAGATTAATTGAAACTTGAAACAATACATTCTTAGCGCCCGTTAGAGTACCTTGGGGGCATATTCCTCATTCACGATTTTCAAATCAAAAATATAAAGCATAAAACAGTTATGTCAAAGTGGTAATTAATTTTAAATCCTGCTTAAGTCACACTTGTATATAGTAGAGAGACATCAGTTTTCTCTTGCCAGTGAGGAAGGTCAAGGTCATAGGTTAAAAACAAGGAAGTCATGCAATTTTAGAACTTTAAGCATCATTTTTCTCCTTGCAAGAGATGAAGACTTGAATTATCCTTTGTTTGGAAAAAGTAAAAGTGATAATGAAAGAGTTTGTCTGGAATGTGAGCAGATCTACAACTATCTGGACCATGTATCCTTAAAATATTACTGTATTTTTTTCCTTCCTAGATCTGTACATTACTGCTTGTTTTCAGTGAGCCATATGCATAGATTCTGGAACAAGAAGTTACTTCAAGGGGATCAGGAGCAGAGACACAAAATACCACAAAAAAGGCCTGCTAGCTTGATCTTCTAGTCAAGAATGTGTTGTTCTGCATGGTGCTACCTCACATGGTTGTTCTTAAAGCTGAATAATTCAGATTTCAGTAGATGTTCTGATACGAGATTATTGTATTGGAAGCATAAGACCAAACCACATACCTGTAGGTGGGAGTGGGATTTTGACTAAGGAGAGCGGATATTCTGACTGCTAATCATTCAATGACGAAGATGAAAATGAAAATGGAAGCCTTTCACTGGAAGTGCTAAAGAAACGGATTCCTCTCTCAGGCTCCTGGAAGCAGTTTTTAATAGAGATAGTTAAAATACTCCTTTTGGGTAAACTCGCTTTTTTAAAATTAAAGTTTGATTTACAATATTGTGTTAGTATCAGGTGTAAAGCAGAGTGATTCAGTTATACATATTTTTTTCAGATTATTTTCTATTATAGAAAGATAAATATTATATGATACCACTTATATGTGGAATCTAAAACATGGTACAAATGAATCTATTTACAAAACAGAAACAGACTCATAGACATTGAAAACAAACTTATGGTTACCAAAGGGGGAGGGAGGGGGGTAGGATAAATTAGGAGTATGGACTTAGAGCTACATACTACTATATATAAAATAGATAGGCAACAGGGATTTACCGTGTAACACAGTGAACAATACTCAATATCTTGTAATAAACTTGCCTTTGTTAAGTGGCATGAGGGTAGCAACTGGGCCAAAGAGCATCCTGGAAAGGCTTCTGAGATTGGGTTATATCTTGTGGTGTCTGCATGCAGTCACATTCAAGAGCTGTCATAGTTGATTTACACCTGACCTCCCTTCCATTATTCCCAAGCTTTCTATATTCTGCTTACAAGTTACAATCTTAACCTCCATTTTCTCTGTGAATAAATGAGGGAAACTGTGTGCCAATCCTTGAGAGAAAGATATTACTTTTGGGAGAGAGGAGCAGCAAGTTAAGAGGTATTCACCTTGAGATGAGCAGGTAACCAGAAATGGAGGGCAAAGTGACCATTGGGAGAAACAGATCATTAGTCGACAGTGTGACATCTGGCTGATGTGGCCAGTGGCTGCCAGAACTAAACTGTGGGGCATAAAGAATTCCTGAGAAATCCTCTGTAATACTGGAGGAGGAAAACCTGCTAAAAGATTAGACATCATGCATTCAAGTGTGAATAAGGAATTTAGCCATTTTGATTCAGACATTGTTTCAGTATAACACTTGTAATTGAATAATTCTACTGAGGTTTATTTTTATTGGTTTTCATTTTTTAATGCTTAAATAGTGGACCTGAGACTGCTATCCTTAGAAAAGCCTGCTTTCAAGGTTGGCTCTTGGCTGTCACATGGGATCTAAGGGAGCATGGGACACAGGGACACATACTTGATGTCCAGTAGTAAGTGTGATATATAGTGTTGAAAGGAACATTATTCCCAATTCTATATATAACTCAGAGTGTATGCAGACCAATGAGAATGGTAGGGAAAAATGGCACCACCTTGGCATTCTGGTTGGCATGCTAGGCTTATTAATTCATTTATGTCTTTATTCAACATTTATTAAGCCTCTCTAGTGTTAGGCACTGTTATAGGCACTAGGTGTAACATAGTGAACAAGATAAAGTCTTGTTTAATAAAAGTCAGACAATACAAAATACCTAAAGAAAAAATATACAATGACTGGTAGCAATAAGAGCTATAAAAATAACTAAAACAGGGAAAGAGAACAGAGCGTGGGAGAGGTGGTTGGGGAGACAGTCTCTGGCAAGGAAGGGTTTCTCACTAGGGGCATCTGTAACAGCAGCAGCTTCCTTCAGGTTCTCTGTGGACACTGAACATCTGTGAGGGAATCAGAAGAGGAGAACAGGACAGAATGGTCTTTGAGCACATGCAAGACAACCAGGGAAACCCAGAAACAACTGCAAGGACTTTGGAAGAGTATTGGTGTCCTGGTTATGTATTTAGGAGTCAGAGCCATTGAAATTTGAGTTATTACTATTAGTGTGACTTCATTTGCACCCAGAATCAGTTAAGACATAAGGATATTCAGATTATACAGTTATACAGTTAATGGCACAACACACAAATAGAGTGATTGAGAAAGACAAACATGGAACTGGAGGAAAGATCAGAGGTCACATATGAATAGATACATTTTGATGTCATAGAAACAGTGGTTAAAACAACAATAACAAAATAATAACATTATATCAAGACAAGCAAGGGTCAAAGTTGGAGTCTTAAGGAGTGTTCACATTTAGATTCAAGGGGAAGAAACAGCAGAAAAGACATTAATTTAAGGAGAAGCAAAATAGAGAAATAGCAAGAACACAAAAAAAGAGAGCATTCAAAAACAGCTAAGGGTATTCAATACTGCCAAATTCTACAAAGAGAATAGGAAAGATGCTAAGAAAAATTTTAAAAAGATGAATTTGTTTAAAGGATAGGTAGGAACTACAAGAGGAAAACATTGTTAGTGTGACAGAATATAAAGTTAAGTTTTATAGTGCTGTAAGGGAATTCAGATGAAACAGTTTTAGATAAGTTACCTCGAGCACTGAGCCAAGAAAGCAAAGAGAAATCTAGGATGCTGCTAACAGATGTGCCTATCACAGAGCTGGCAATTAAATAGGCACTTATTAATTTTTAAATAAATGAATAAATAAATAACTTGACAAGTGAATAAGAATTTAACTTTGTTTTATAATGAGGGAAAGCAGAGGGGAGGAGCCTATGAGAAGAGAATAATTGGTTACTGGAGACAGGAGGGATAATGATGAGGGTAATATATATATAGAGAGAAGGAATTAGACCTAGAATGTAGATAGGTGTGCACTTCCTTTGAAGCAATAAGATAGATATAACTCTTTTGATGTTTCAAGATGAAGATTAAGCTGTATATAAGAGTTAGTACTTGATTACTTCAATCTCCTCTGAGAGACTGGAGGCAAGAAAACTAGAAAAACTCGTGGGGGCTATAGTGTAACAGATCTGGAAATGACTCAAATTTTTGAAATTTTGATCATAAAATGTTAGCCCTCCCAAAGCAGGGACATTCTATTTTAAGATCTATCCTACCTCTCCTCCTCAATCTCCCACCCAAACATGCTGTTAAAAGACAAGGGACAAAAAAAAAAAAAAAAAAGAGAAAAAAAAAGACTAGGGACACAAATGCAAATAGAGGAGAATTTACAAGAAGCTAATGTTAGGCAGCAAAAGTGTCTAGTTAGGGTGGCTTTGCAGGTGTAGGTAAAATTTTGGCTATTGATTGCATCCAACTAGAGAGCTCTGATGGGTTCCTAACTTCAGATTCTTACCACATAGAATTTTACCAAAATTGACATGTGTTCAAGGCATTTGTCAGTCTTTGTTGGCCTTTTTAAACTCACACAAATGGCCCTGCATAAATTTTAGTAAGGTGGTAAAAGCAACCCTTAAGTGCAATGTTAAATTGCCTGTGTTCTAGGCAAAACATTCTGACATAAATTGCAGCAATGTTTTCTTAGGTCTGTCACCCAAGGCAATAGAAATAAAAGCAAAAATAAACAAATGGGACCTAATCAAACTTATAAGCTTTCACACAGCAAAGGAAACCATAAACAAAATGAAAAAACAACCTATAGACTGGGAGAAAATATTTGCAAATTATACAACCAAAACGGGGTTACTTCCCAAAATATAAAAACAGCTCATACAACTCAATAACAAAAAAACAAACAACCCGATCAAAAAAATGGGCAGGAGGCCTAAATAGACATTTTTCTAAAAAAGACGCACAGATGGACAATAGGCACATGAAAAGATGCTCAACATCGTTAAGTATTAGAGAAGTGCAATTCAAAACTACAATGAGGTACCACCTCACACCAGTCAGAATAGCCATCATTAAAAAGCCTACAAATAACAAATGCTGGAGAGGATGTGGAGAAAAGGAAACCTTCTTACACTGTTGATGAGAATGTAAATTGATGCAGCCACTATGGAAATCAGTATGGAGGTTCCTTAAAAACTAAAAATAGAGTTGCCATATGATCCAGCAGTCCCACTTCTGGGCATATATTTGGAGAAAACTTTAATTTGAAAAGATACATGCACCCCAATGTTCACAGCAGTACTATTTACAATATCCAAGACATGGAAGCAACCTAAATGTCCACTGACAGAGGAATGGCTAAAGAAGATGTGGTATATATACACAATGGGATACTACTCAGCCATAAAAAAAGAATGAATTAATGCCATTTGCAGCAACGTGGATGCAACTAGAGATTATCAACTAAGTGAAGTAAGTCAGAAAGAGAAAGACAAATACCATATGATATCACTTATATGTGGAATCTAAAATATGATGCAAATGAACTTATTTATGAAATAGAAACAGACTCACAGACCTAGAAAACAGACTGGTGGTTACCAAAGGGGAAAGGGGAAAGGGGAAAGGGGAAAGGGGAAAGGGGAAAGGGGAAAGGGGAAAGGGGAAAAGGGAAAGGGGAAAGGGGAATAGGGAAAGGGGAAAGGGGAAAGGGGTGGGGGAAGGATAAATTAGGAGTTTGGGATTACCAGATACAAACTACTACATATAAAATAGATAAACAAGAAGTTCCTACTGTATAGCACAGGGGTTCCTACTGTATAGCACAGGGAACTATATACAATATCCTGAAATAAGCCATAATGAAAAAGAATATGAAAAAGAATATATATATAATATATATAACTGAATCACTTTGCTGTATACCAGAAACTAATATAACATTATAAATCAACTATACTTCAATAAAAAATTAATTAAATTCCCTATGTTCTACTAACAATAAAAATTTAATGAGCATATTTTAAATTGAATACCTGATAGTATTTACGTGTGTTTTTCATTTATCTTAAATAACATATTTTTACCTCAAATTACATTTGTATCCATCACACTTTCACCATGGAAAAAGCCTAATAACCTATATTTTTAACCACAAAGATGTAAAATTTACTTTAGCAATTCCAGAAGGGAAAGAGCATATGAGAAACTCATACCTGGGGTTCCCTTACCTCCAAAAACACGAAAGTTGAAAAATGTAATTTTAAAGAAACTAAAACAGCCAAGAGAAGAAGAGAGAAATGAGTATTACAGAGATCTATTTCTGGAGAACTGGGCTAAAATTTAAAATAATTTTCCTGAAGAAATTATGCCATAAATGACATCTAAGTATTGTTTGAATAGTACTGCTCTATAAGTGATTTCATAATAAGAGTTTTGGACCATCCTGGGACTGCAACTAAAATTAAACACCATTACTGTGCAAAAACAAAAAGGCATTCCTGATCCCAAACAAATCACTGATAAGTGATGCAGTCACTACAAACCATTTTGTGATAGCCCTTCTTTATACTCTGGGCATAGCCAATGTAAGACTCTAAGCTATCTCAGGAGATGAGATGGCAAATAGGTTTTATTCCATGTGCCAACTTCAATCCGTTGGTGTGTTATGCTAAGAAGTACTGTTATTCATGATTTATGTCTTTCATGGACATGACCGGGAGTAAGATGGTACTACTACCATCTGTTTTAGAAGATGGAGAGAAGTGAGGACAGAGAAAGTGAACTGAAGGGTTTTGTTTTCTCCCATCTTAATTAATTGACAGCATTTATCTTCAAAAAAGAGGCATACAAAGGAGTAGCTGACATGTGAAATAGGAGAACTTCCCCACAATAGCCCCCTTCTGTGTCTCTCAGGCTGATGATGAAAGAAAACAGAGAGGATGAGGCCAAACTCACTGAGGCAACCAGAGGTGGAAAAAAAGGGAACAGCAACCTAACAGTTTCCAAGTCAGTGCAGAAATTCTTCAAGTTCAGACATTTTGGAGAATATGACTTGGAGTGATCTCATGTGTACTGAAAGAAGATTCAAGATCAGAATTTCATTGTCGCCATAACTAAATTTGACAAATGATAACTTTGTATTTTCTTTCTTCATAAGCAAACTTATTTCTATTCTATAGCATTTTAAACAGGAGCTTGCTAGTTAAAGAGAGAAAATAAACTTGAGGCAAATAATTAAAAGTACCATTTCTATTTTAAAAATTTTCAAACAAATAAAGAAACCCAAAGACCATTAGTTTTGACTTGGCGTCTTGTCCTGCACCAACAAAAGCAACAACTAATTGCATCTCCTGTTGATCATTGTTATTATAAATGGAGTACAGATCTGAATAAAAGATACAGTTGACCTTTGAACAACATGGGGATTGGGGCACTGATCTTCCACGCAGCGGAAAATCCACATGTAACGATAGTCGATAGTCGGCCCTCCATATTCACAGTGCTCTGTATCTGTGAATTCAATCAACCATGGACCGTGCAGTACTGTAGTATTTACTATTAAAAAAATTCGCATGTAATTGGACCCGGGCAGTTCAAACTTGTATTGTTCAAGGGCCAACTGTATTTCTTAACAAACCAAGATAAAATAAAAACAAAAATTTCAAGCAATACCTGACGGCTAAATGAGGCCAGCATTTTAGTAGGCAAAGAACAAAGGAATAAACCTCTCTCTATGCATTTGTTCCTTGTATGGACATGAAACTAAAATTTACAATTAATTCATGATATTTAATTTCATTTTGGGTGTCATATAAGCTTTGATTTCTCATCACTTTTGGCATAACTTTTAACCTAAATATGTTAAACTTTTATTTTTTAAGAAAATTTATTAAGAAATCACCACTTAGAAGAAGAAACTCATACTGATAATCATTTTCTCAAAAATTACTTAGTATGGAATTAGTTTTAGGAAAGATAGAACCATTAGTTCTCAAGCCTATATATCACATTAGTGACTTTTAAAAGATACCTAATATTTAAACTATTTGTTTCTGAGTACTGTTATTTTATATTAAAATAATATAATTTCCCTTTATTGCTGACTAGTTTTCCAAAGGTTGATCAACTATTTATTTTTTTTGAAATTGTTATGTCATAGTCAGCTAATTAATGTTGCAATATAAGATATTTCATAAGTTAATTTTGTGGAAGAAAACGGTTCGCACTGTACATATTTTTTTAAAGTCTCACATAATTAATCATTACTAGCTCTTTTGCATTCTGAAATAAATATTTTGGTTGCTAACCTAATTATAATTTTGGTTGCTAACCTAATTATAATTTAAAACTGAAGAAAGAGATCAAAATAATCTATGGAAGTAACTGGAGCTAGATCACTGCTGGTAGAATTTATATTTTGTAACAGTTATTTATTAATAGTTATCACTTTATGAAGTAGATTTAATGGTCTGGTGGATTTTGTAAAGTTGTGAGATTGCCCACTTTATGTGGTGTTCATTACACAAGTCTCTACAGTTGCAAAACTTGTATATCTACACCAATTAACCGAATATTTGTAAATATTTAATGTCCACTCAAACATCCTCTGTGGCTTATTGCTAGTGAGTACTTATTCCATCTCATCAAGTCCTTTGTCAGGAATTCTCATATGAACAGTTGAGTATTCTAAACATCAACAATAATCTTTTTTTAAATGCAAAGTAATTCCTAAGTAAACTTGCACATCTTGTCAAAGACTGCATAAAAGTAGTGTTGGAGAATGACTTAAATCATATCAAAACTCTTCACAAATGAAGATTTAACCAAGCTATACCAGTTAACTGAAGAAGGGAATGAGCAAGAATGATGAAAGGAAAGTGTTTTCAAACAGAATGATTTGAATATTAAAGAATCAACAGTTGTCTTTAGGAGAATTTATAAAACTCTCAGATTTTTTTGGGAGGGGAGGGGTGCATAAGTTGTCCTCTCTAAGGTCACATGGCAAAAGGCAAAGGTGAAATACAGGAATTAGTAGTGGGTTATCAATTTGTCAGCAAAATTACATTCAAAGTCCATCATTAAAATTAGCATGAAACTTTGGTTTATACACAATAAACATGTTTTCTTTATTTTTCAACATATAATCCAAATTAAACATTTCTCATTAGTCACAATAAAAATTTTATTTCCATTTTCAATGGATTCTATTGGTGACTATACCAGGTAATAATTATTCTCAGGTAACAAGGGTTTCTCTTATGTCATTTACTTTTACCAGATAAATCAAAACCTCTTTGGGGTTATTTTTTGGTTTTGTTTGAGGGAAGGGAAGGTACAAACAATCAGAAGTTTAGTGTGCCTACATGTTTTTTTTTTAATACATTTCATCGTAAGTCTCTCTTAGTTAACCAGGGCTTCTATTCATCAAAACATTATGTAAATTCAGAGTTGCTATAGAATAGTAAGAACTAATAACAACTTAGCTTAAATGTATATGTGCATTATGACTCAGACTTTGCTTAAATATATTGTATTTTTGTGGGGGCAAAAGTGTGTGTGTGTGTGTGTGTGTGTAAAGAAAGAAATTTAGATGTGTAGCATATTGATAGGGGTATGAATAGAAGGAGAGGAAAATATTAAGTATGAGGATTTTTGTAGGGCTCAGAAATACATTTCTTTTTCTATTTCATCAGTTTACTTTTATTGCTGTCATCTGTCCTAGAGTAAAATGGTTACCGGATACATGCCCCAAATTAAAAAAACATGACCAAATAGATTATTTTCCAGATTATATACATTTTATATTTGACACTTTTTTAATTTGGGGGACATTACTAATCTTCACAGACTATAAACATATACTTTTGTTCATTTATCAGTTTATCTGTTTTCTTATAAGAACCAATGACCAAAGTACTGGTATAACATGAAGCTATTTTGGCCCAGTCCGGGAGCTCTCACTTAAAAGCTCAACTGCCTTGATCATCTGGAGAAAAGGGATTCTCTCATCTCTGAGACAAGGTATCTCTGTTTTCTGAAACAAGTTTCTGAAAATCAGCATTTTACAGACATGCTTCATTTTTCTCTAATTTCAACAGCAGGCAGTAGCAATTTAAGAAAATGTAAGTAGACCTGGAATTTCTGATTTTCTTCCAATTTAGCGAATTCTTATTGCTGCTTTCAGTAAACCTGAACTTTTTCTCTCCAGGTCCCTGGCAAAACAGCTTTCTAAAAATTTTGTTGGAAATATGTAATCAGAACTTCCTTATAAGCAAGACAAACAAGGACACTGAGTTTAATAGGCACTGGTTGAACCCAATTTGACTGTCATATGCAAATCTCAGAAGTTTAAGGGAAACTGTACAGTACAGAAGTATTTTTTATCATCTGACTAAATAGACAAGTAAAGGATTAGTAGCCAGAGGAGAATGACTGAGAAACTTCATTTGTGCTTAAGTTTTGGGATTTATGTTACTTCCAAAATTGGCCTAGTTTTAAAATTATTTGGGGGAATGTCAAATGAAAAATACCTATAGTATATCTACCTTGCTGAATTACATTGGCAGTTTACCAAATGTAGAAATTTTAAGGACCAGGTGGTTAGGACAGATGAAAAAATGGAATTTCTTGTTCTCAGTGGCAAAGGAAATAGATTTTCTGGAAGCAGTATCTTATATTCCATAACAATATTTCACTTGCAACAGAAGACAAGTTTATTAGTGACAAAGGTAAATTTTAATTATGAAACAAGGCATCTGAACTGGTAAGTTGAAATAAATCTCCTAAATTTTGTAAAGTTTTAAAAATATAATTAATTCCTCTGGAGCAAATGTAGCACAAAGACAGATTTTTGGAGAAAAGAGCATAATATTGTAAATGACAAACATCTCTTGCTTTGATATGAGACAAAACTTTTTTCTACAAGTCATAATTAGAATATTTATGGAAACAATTCCTTGGATCTCTACAACCACCCAAAAAAAAATATCCAGAAGGAGAACTTGATGCCCAAATTGTTCAGATTCTATACGTTTATCTTTTGGGACAAAGAGACTTCTGAAGGAATTTTTTTTTTAGTAAATTAAAAAGTAATGACCACAATTGTTACCATTAAATGTGAGATGATGCTGGAAATTTGAACACATTGTCTTCCTCATACCTGTCATATGGAGAAAAGGTATTCCTTTCCTACCTTTTTTTTCACAAACCACTGAATAACAGAAACAGCCCACAATCCTCATTTCAGGGTGGGCAGTAAATTATGTACATAAGAAGAACCCCGTGAATATCCCATTGGCAGCTTCCTGTCATTTTTTCTTTACCATTCTGCATGTGAGATTAGAATTGAGGCCACTTTATAAAAAGTCTCAAGGATAGGGGGAGAGAGGGCATGAGCAGTGGGTGAGGAACAAAAGACCAATGGGGAGGGAAACTGTTTTCTTCTGCTAAAAAAAGCAGTTGCTAAGATTTTGTGATGCTATAGCCCCCATTGCTTGTCTAGGGGAAGAGAGAATCTGTCTCAAAAAGAAATCAACAAAATCAAATGCAAACTATTCCTAAACACTAGTCCCTTCTCTCAAGTTTGAACCAGAGGGCAATTGAGCATTTTCCTGAGTCTGTAGGGTAATTTGTGTTTGTTTGTCTTTTCATGAGAATCAAGAAACAGAAATCTGCTACTCCCGGCAACTTCCCCATGGGGTAATGGAAGGGTACCTAGTTTGCTGTGGGACATTATCCAGCTTTTTCATCTGTGAATTTTCCTTCCATCCAGTCTCCCTTCTCCCCCTGTCCTGCTCTCTCTCCCCTCTCCCTCCCTCCCCCTTCCTCCTTCTGTGAAGACAAAATGATCTAGCATTCAAATCCTCGGTAAACAAAGATCATTTTTTCTTGGTTTAATAAAGAGGAAGGAGGCAATTTGTTCCCTACCCCTCCTCCTTAGAGTGTCTTCTAGAAAACACAAGAGATTCAACCTTTTGATTTTCAGTGCAAGATCTAGGACTATCTGACTACTGTAACTGTAAACCTATGTCTCTGAAATTAACCTTGAAGTGTCTCATAAGATATGCAGGAGATAATTACAAATAAGTCTTCTTGTCTCTCAAGGAGATAAGTCTTAATTTTTTCTACTATACTGTATAAATTTGTGTGAAATTCTGTCCAGATTTTATACTCAATTTCATGCTAGCTTACATGCTTGTAGATCTGATAATGCTTACTCAATATTAAACTGTGTTCTTTCATCTATATTGTTAAGGAGGTTGTTTTATTTCCCCAATCATTCCCTTCCTTCCCTCCCTCCTTTTACCATTTTTCTTTCTTTCCACAAATATTTACTAAGCAGATAACACTATAATATGTACAAAAAGACTTAGAACATGGCAACCAAAACTAAAAGGTTAAAAACAAAACAGTCACATTTGTTTCAGTATCTCTGACTTCTGCTTCAAGACTTCAAAGCACAAGTTTTGTTTTTCTTGGTAAATTAGGTATTAATTAACTTTTAATTTTTTTTATTGCAACCACCCATTTATTGTTTATCCAGAAAATATACTTTTGTTTCCTGCATTATTTTTAGTTCTGGTTGCAAGAATTCTGACAAAATATCTGTAATTCTGTTGTTTTTGCATGACTCGTGGTGCGTTCTCCAATAGTAATGATGCATGAGGCTTGTAAACACCTGTGCTTGAAAGGGGAAGGATTCAATTCTGTCTAAGAAGTTGAACATTTCACTGCCATCAATCAACTAAGTCTAAGTGCTTCCCTTGAGAGCAAGCTTTCTTACTCTTCTACCTTTTTTCTTTCTAAATTATAACCAAAGCTAATTTTTTAAAAGCAAGATATCTGGAGTTAAGATGGCAGAGGAGTAGGAGGACGTGGAATTCATCTCTCTCCACAAATGCATAGGAATACATCTACAGATGCAACAGTTCTCACAGAACACCGGCTGAACACTAGCAGAAGATCTTGGACACCAGAAAGGACTCTAGAGATCCCTGCATAACTGGGTAGGGTGGAAAAAAGAGAAGAAGGAGGAGAAGAGGAAGCAGGATGGGACAAGCACCCTGGGAGGGGGGAGCTGAAGCAGAGGAGAGATTCCCGAATTCAGGGAAACCCCTCTCTGATGGGGAAATCGATTGGGACAGAAAGGAAGCATTTGAGGCTGTCAGAAGAGGGTGAAGTGGCCGATCAGTGGCAGATGGGACAGAGTGAGAAATACACAGACGGTCCGTACAGTGCACTACGTGCCCTGGACTGGGCCGTGTGTTCACAGGTGTGCAAGCGGGCTGGGAGCTGGAGCGTGGGGACTGGAGAACAGGCCTGGAATAGAATAGTAGAATATAATAGATAATAGAATGATATTAGTAAGAACTGCTGCTGGCTGTGGGGAAACTGACTGAGGGGACATGAGGGAGAAATCTGCAGCAGGGAATGCTACAGAGGAAGACTGGACTGCCATGGAAGCAGGGTGCTACTGCTAAGTCACACGCAGGGGGAGGAGCCACTATTGTAGCCTCTCTCTCCCAACATGCCGGCGCCTGCCTATGGACAATAAAAGCAGCTCTCTCAGGGCTGGCTCTCGTGCGCCAGCCACCAAGCAATAGAAAAACCCCCCTCAGGGCTGGCCCTCACACGCCTGCTGCCGGGTGCCAGAAAAGGCCCTCAACTAGGGCCATATCTCTTGTGCCCTTGGCCACTGGCTTCCCTTCACATTTGGCGCCACGGGGGCTCCCGTGATCCAAGCAGTTGTACCACCTCTGCACCCGTTCTTCACTGTGGCACACCCAAGAGATCCAAGGCAGCCTCAGTACCAGACTCCTGTGGGTGGACCACACACAGAGGTGGGGATAAAACCAAAGCTGAACCCCAGGGACAGGGCAACTAAGGAAGAGGATGGAAAATCTTTCCATCAGCTGTACAAGCTGCAGATTAAATCCCCGTGATCAGCTAGGTAGACCCTGCATCTATGGAATATCTGAGTAGACAATGAGTGTTCCCACAAATGAAAACGGTCTAGCTCTGGCAGCTGTGGACTTTGGGGGCATCACACGCAGGAACTGGACCAGATCAGAGTCTGAGTGGTCCCCACAGGACTCACAGCAGGTCCAGAGACCAGCCCAGAGGCAGAGGAGGGCCTCCTGGGGAGGCAGAGGTGGGCTGTGACTCATGGCATGTACAAGGACACCTACAGCTGAGACCCCAGGGAAACATAATTATTACTAATATTTTTATTATGTTTTGATTCATTCTGTTGTTGGTTCTGGCTTTTTTTCTTTTTTTAGTATTTTTTATTTAGTCTTTTGGGATCTTCAATGTTTTATAACATATTTTTTATTTTTTTTATTTCTATTTTTACTTTGCTTTTCTTTTGTTCTGTGTTCTTTTCCCTTATTTTTCTTCTTTTTCTTTAATACATTTTTATTATTTTTTTATATTTCCATTTCTACTTTGCTTTTCTGTTGTCCTATGTTTTTCCCTTTTTATTTTATTATTATTTCTTAATCATTTTTATCAGTTTGTACTGTTTCCTTGCCTTACTCTTCAGTTGGCACACTGCTTTGGTTTTGTTTTCAGGTTTTGTGTTTTTGTTAGTTTTGATTCTAATTGTGCGATCTGTTTTTGGGTCCTTCTGTTTGATTGCTCTCTTGCTTTTTGTTTTACTTGGTTCTGTTCTTGTTTCTTTTGCATGTGTGTGTATTTCCTTGTTTCTGTTTTTGTTTGATTTTACATTTTACCATTTCTCTGGGGTTTTGTCTTTTTTTTCTTTAATATATTTTCTATATTTCTATTTCTACATTGTTTTTCTGTTGTTCTGTCTTCTTTCCTCTTTTTCTTTTTTTATTATCATTTTTGTCCATTTGTGTCTTTGCTTCATTCTTCAATTGGCATTCTGCTTTGGTTTTGTTTTTTGGTTTTGTGTTTTTGTCAGTTTTCTGTTTAATTGCTTGATTCATGGGTTCTTTTGTTTGTCTGGTTGTTTTCTTGCTTTTTGTTTTATTTGGTTCTGTTTTTGTTTCTTTTGTGTGTGTGCATGTTTCCTTGTTTCTGTGTTTTTGTCTGATTTTACTTTTTACCATTTATCTGGGGTTTTG
Organism: Eubalaena glacialis; assembly: GCF_028564815.1. Classification (NCBI taxonomy): domain Eukaryota; kingdom Metazoa; phylum Chordata; class Mammalia; order Artiodactyla; family Balaenidae; genus Eubalaena; species Eubalaena glacialis. Next base: position 100,853,984 of record NC_083719.1, read on the forward strand.
TTAGTCTTCTTTTTTTTTTTAATCCCCTTTATTACCAGGATGAGTGACTTGCGGTGTCTTGGTTCCTTGACCAGAAGTCGGCCCTGAGGATCTGGGCTGGGAGCACCAAGTCCAGGATGCTGGACCACTAGAGAATTCCTGGCCACAGGGAAGATTAATCACTAAGAGCTCTCACGGAGGGCTCTATCTGAATCCAAGACCCAGCTCCACCCAACTGCCAGCAGCTCTCAGTGCTGGATGCCTCACACCAAACACCAAACAAGACAGGAACACAAACCCACCCACAGACACCCCAAAACATACCACCTGACATGGCCCTGCTCATCAGAGGGAAAAGACTCAGCTCCACCCACCAGAACTCAGGCACCAGTCCCTCCCATCAGGAAGCCTACGCAAGCCACTGGACCAACCTCACCACCGGGGGCAGAGAACAGAAGCAAGAGGAACTACAACCCTGTAGCCTAGGGAAAGGAGACCTCAAATACTGTAAATTAGACAAAGTGAGAAGACAGAGATATATCTTGCAGGCCAAGGAGCAAGATAAAAAACCACGAGACCAAATAAATGAAGAGGAAATAGGCAAATTACCTGAAAAAGAATTCAGAATAATGACAGTAAAGATGATCCAAAATCTCAGAAATAGAATAGAGAAAATACAAGAAACATTTAACAAGGACCTAGAAGAACTAAAGAGCAAACAAACAGTAATGAACAACACAATAACTGAAAATAAAAATACTCTAGAATGAATCAATAGCAAAATAACTAAGGCAGAAAAATGGATAAGTGAGCTGGAAGATAGAATGGTGGAAATAACTGCCCCAGAGCAGAATAAAGAAAAAAGAATGAAAAGAATGGAGGACAGTGTCAGAGACCTCTGGAACAACATTAAGCACAACAACATTTGAATCATAGGCATCCCAGAAGAAGAAGAAATAAAGAAAGAGTCTGAGAAAATATTTGAAGAGATTATAGTCAAAAACATCACCAACATGGGAAAGGAAATAGTCAATCAAGTCCAGGAATATCAGCTGATCTCTCAGCAGAAACTCTACAGGCCAGAAGAGAGTGGCAAGATATATTTAAAGTGATGAAAGGGAAAAACCTACAACCAAGATTACTCTACCCAGCAAGGATCTCATTCAGATTCAATGCAGAAATCAAAAGCTTTACAGACAAGTGAAAGTTAAGAGAATTCAGCACCACCAAACCAGCTTTACAACAAATGTTAAAGGAGCTTCTCTAGGCAGGAAATACAAGACAAGAAAAAGACTTACAAAAATAAACCCAAAACAATTAAGAAAATGGTAATAGGAACATACATATCAATAATTACCTTAAATGTAAATGGATTAAATGCCCCAACCAAAAGACACAGATTGGCTGAATGGATACCAAAACAAGACCTGGATATATGCTGTCTGCAAGAGACCCACTTCGGACCTAGGGACACATACAGACTGAAAGTGAAGGTATGGAAAAAGATATTCCATGCAAATGGAAATCAAAAGAAAGCTGGAGTAGCAATTCTCATATACTTTAAAATAAAGACCTTTTTGACCCACCTCCTAGAGTAATGGAAATAAAAACAAAAATAAACAAATGGGACCTAATGAAACGTAAAAGCTTTTGCACAGAAAAGGAAACCATAAACCAGATGAAAAGACAACCCTCAGAATCAGAGAAAATATTTACAAACAAAGCAACTGACAAAGGATTAATCTCCAAAATATATAAACAGCTCATGCAACTCAATATCAAAAAAACAAACAACCCAATCCAAAAATGGAAAGAAGACTGAAATAGACATTTTTCCAAGGAAGACATACAGATGGCCAAGAGGCACATGAAAAGATGCTCAACATTACTAATCATTAGCGAAATGTAAATCAAAACCACAATGAGGTATCACCTCACATGGGTCAGAATGGCCATCATCAAAAAATCTACAAACAATAAATGCTGGAGAGGGTGTAGAGAAAAGGGAACCCTCCTGCACTGTTGCTGGTAATGTAAATTGATACAGGCACTATGGTGACCAGTATGGAGGTCCCTTAAAAAAATAAAAATAGAACTACCATATGACCCAGCAATCCCACTACTGGGCACAGACCCTGAGAAAACCATAACTCAAAAAGAGTCATGTACCACAATGTTCATTGCAGCACTATTTGCAATAGCCAGGACATGGAAGCAACCTAAGTGTCCATCAACAGATGAATGGATAAAGAAGATGTGGCACATATATACTATGGAATATTACTCAGCCAAAAAAAGGAACGAAACTGAGTTATTTGTAATGAGTTAGATGGACCTAGAGTCTTTCATACAGAGTGAGGTAAGTCAGAAAGAGAAAAACAAATACCGTATGCTTATGCATATATATGGAATCTTAAAAAACGGTACTGATGAACCTAGTGGCAGGGCAGGAATAAAGATGCAGATGTAGAGAATGGACTTGAGGACACAGTGGGGGAAGGGGAAGCTGGGACAAAGTGAGAGAGTAGCATTGACATATATACATTACAAAATGTAAAATGGATGGCTAGTGGGAAGCTGCTGCATAGCACAGGGAGATCAGCTCGATGCTCTGTGATGACCTAGAGGGGTGGGATAGGGAGGCTCAAGAGGGAGGGGATATGGGAATATATGTATATATATAGCTGATTCACTTTTTTGTACAGCAGAAAATAACACAACAACGTAAAGCAATTATACTCCAATAAAGATGTAAAAAATAAAATTTAAAAATTAAAAATTAAAAAAAAGGTACAGACTATTATGTATAAAATAAGCTACAAGGATATATTGTACGACACAGGGAATACAGCCAATCTTTTATAACTATAAATGGAATATAACATTTAAAGATTGTTAATCACTATATTGTACACCTGTAACTTACATCAACTATACTTCAATAAATATATTTCTGTTATCCTGTTTTTATTTATTTATTTATTAAATCAGTGATTTATTTTGTGTTTATAGCTTATTACAAATATTAGAATATTTATTTTATTCTAGTCATGTTTAAAGTTAACCAACTCACTTGACTATATATATATATATATCTCACATATATATGTGAGAAAGAGAGATATATATATATCTCATATATATTGACCAAAATGGTCTTAACTTTCCCTTCGGATTGACTAAATTTTAAATAGATTTATTCCCGAATATCAGCCCCGACCTCAATTTTTTAGAGCATTTACTTTAGTAAACTTTCAACTATAAATTCTTTCTCTGCCCTTTGAGATGTAAATCTTCTCCTAGCCTCTTGCCAGTTTTTAAACCCAGGACTGTCTCTCTCAAGGACCTGAGAACCATCCCTTTAAAATGTAATCCTCAAGGAAAATAGGCACCTTGCCTTAAATCTCTGTGAGAGGGTAGAAGCTTAACTTTGATAAGTGCCAATTAGCAAACACAGATGACCTAATTACATTGACCAACTTCCCTGATAAAGTTTTCCAGTACTTTTTCACTAGCTCACCCCAGGGTTGAAAAACTCTCTGCATTTGTTTCAGTGGAGTTGATATATGTATGATAAATATAATTTTATATACATAAACGGACTTGCTATAAAATTTACATATTTATACATATTCCTTTATATATATTTATACATATACATATTTATACATATATTTTATATACATACTTTATATGTATTTATAAACACACACACACTAACATAACACACATAGAGCAAATCTAGAGGCTCTCCTGTTTGGCGTCCAGTTACCCAGGAGTCCTTTCTGTCACCTATTGCTTGCTCCTATTTGGAGAAAGGTGAAAGTCAAAAAACAAAAACAAACAAAAAGAAGAGACAGTAACTGCTAATTGATTATCTGACTTTCACTTTTCACCATAGCAAAATCCACAGGAACAAACACGCTTCTGTCTCAGTCTCCTCTCCCTCCTATGAGCCCCTGACTTCCCCAGACTCTCACAGGCTGATGTGATAGTGATGCTGCCTGCAGGCTCAGCCCTTTCGTAGCTCCTGGGCAGATTCTTGCTGGTTTATATTTAGATCAGGATTTTCAGTCCCCCCAGATTAACTGATATTATTGTCAATAAGTCCAGTATCCATTGTTCTAGGAATAAGCACTGAGGGCTTGTGTGGTCTTTGTACTTTAATATTTCCTATCTCCCTCATTACATATTGAAATATTCTGGAGAAACCTGATTTCTGTCTTGGTTTCCCTCCTAGTATCCTTATTCCCTGCTGAAACTAGAGCTGTGCACAGAACCCTAAACCTAGCAACTGCATTACTGGGGACCCATTGTGAATAGACTCCTTATCTACATCATAACACAATGTGTGACAAAGAATTGTCTTTCTTTGAATTTCTCTTGTATCTACCTCTGTTCTGTCAGTCTGTCACTCCAACCTTACACTCCATACTCAAACTTGTTTCATTAGAATTCACAATGACTTGCTGATATAGTTAATTGAAAAAAAAAAGAAAAACAATAAAAAGTCTCTCTGAAGTTAGGTTATTACATAGCCATTTTTCTGCCCTACACATCTCTCAAACATGTTGCTGGTAATACAGCTTGACTGAGGTATAACACAAAAATATAAAGAATACAAATAGATACTGATGAAAATACATCCTTTTTATTGTAAGTCTACTAATTTGTGGGCATTACATATACATTGTCTAATGTACAATAACGGCCATCCAACGCTGGTGTCATTATCCGTATTTTACATGTTGGTAATCTGAGTTTGAGATTCATAAGAAAATCAGTTGGGTTAAGAGACCACAGTCAGTAAATGCAGGAGCTGAAATTCAGATATAAGGCTAGTTTGGGCACAGATATTAATCTCTTTCTGTTGTGTCAAGAGACTCAAATGTTCATTGCTAAGAATTAGCACAGTCTTACCAGAAGGAAAAATCCAACCCCAAAAGTGGCAGATATAATAAAAAAGGCAAAGCACTGGGAATCAGAATGCCTTGCAAATTAGTTGTGTGACCTTGAACAAATCATCTAGCTATTTGGAATAGCAATTTCCTTATCAATTGAATAGGGAATTAGGAAAGTTGGTGATCTTACAGAACCATTATAAATTAAAAATTATATGGTTCTTTCTGAATGCTAATTGCAATGTAAGATATTTCTTGGAAATATGCATGTAAAAAAAAGTTTATTGCCATTTCCTCTGGCAACTTCTGGAGATACATAATCCAGTGTTGTATAAGAATAAAGTTAGAAAACTTGAGAAAAGAATAATATCTTTCCATGTGACCTTAAAAAAAAATGCTTCTAAGTCCTCAGGACTTTCTCCATTCATCCATGTAGCAGAGATAAAAATAAGACATGTTGTTCACCTCAAGTATGGTGTCAGAGAGGCTGCCTCTCTCTTCTTCCTGCCACATGCTTTGAGTGCCCTGGCATGAATTTGAGAAGTGGCTTTTCTTGCTCTCCAGCCAAATTGCTGTATACTGGAGGGAGAAAAATCCATAAATCCGAATATCTAGCTCACAATTGCCTTCCATCTGCCCACCTAATAGTTTTCAAGTTGAAAAAATTTTCATGCCCACATTCTCCAGGGCTATGAGAAGCCATTAAAAATGACAAGGATTGCTGGAAATGGAGGAAATATATAGGATCAATGTTAAGTTTGGCAGGCACAGCAAAACTACTTTCGCTTACACATATTAGGAAACCTGTTTGCAAAGCTGATCTGCTATGGAGAGCAGAAGTTCAAAAGAAGTCAGCCAACATTGGTAGGCTACCATTCTCATTCAGTTATGCCAGTGATAACGTCAGAACTGTTCTTCTGCTGTCCAATTCCAATTCAACTAATGCTTACTAAACACCAGTGAAGCACACAAGAATTTTGTAGATGCCAGTAAGACTTACACAAAAAAAGCAAATTCAAATTTCCTCTTTATTATGATTTATTAGCATTATCCCCAAATAAACTTGCACAATTCTTTGCCTCTATTACAAAATCAAGAGAGACTCATCCTTTTAACATTACCAATCACTGACTTTATCTCTACGTATAAACTTAAATATTAACGTGGTTATAATAATCCTACAACTTTCTACAAATCAGTCAAAAGCATCCTAAATGAGAGAGAAGAGCTCTCTAAATATCACAAGCAGTTTTTCTTCTATTTCAAATATATATGTATTTATGCAAGCAACAGAGAAAGACAGAATGCAAAATAAAGAGAGAGAACAAACATGCACAAGCCAATTAAAATATAAGTCTGCAGCCTAGTGGTTTGAATGTTATGTGAAAATAAACTCTTATCCTGGTGCAAAAGAGATGGGACAGTAATCACAAATTTGATATTCTCATTAGACCAACTTATTTGGCCTTTGGCAAGGAGTAGATAACTTGTAAGGAAAATAATCTTTTCAATTGCAGGACTTAGCAGTAAGTCTTATTGCCAATAGTCTTTCAAACTTCAGTTAAGAATTTTAGCTGAACTTCTACAAATCTAAAGCTCATTCTATTAACGTAATCTTTAGAATGGCCTTAAACTCTGGGTTTATAATTTCAGTGGAATCATACTTTTTACAAAATATATGTTATAGTTGCAATTTTTTAAAAATGACTGTAATTCAATCAAGGCAAATGATATTAAAAAAAAACAAGAAAAGTCTTTGCCAATCCTTAAATTTAAAAGTGCAATCAGATTTTAAAAATCTAGGGATGACAAAACATTCTTAAGGAACTAATGAAATAGGAGTTTAAAATGATAATCTTTCTACCTTGCTTTTGGCTAAGGCCCCAAAGGCTGAGAACAATAGGGAAGGTGCCAAGTACCCATATAGTCTACAGTGAGATGTCAGTTCACCAATGCTAGAGCATGAGAAATATTTCTCAGATTCTACAAGGTCAGCCACCTCACCTAAAAAATTCTTTTGAAAATTTAAAGCTTAATAGTGACAGAGAGGATTTCCTTGGAAAGTCTTGTCAGTGAGCTAGCATTACCCCATTGGATGGGGGAGAGAATGCTTCCATCTACATTAATCCTAATGAAGGGGGCTTCTCAAGGGCTCTCTATATATCTTCCATAATTTAGTTGATGCATAGGACTGGTATTTGAAGCATACCTCAGGAATTTTAAATTAAGAGGCTATACCTACCAGGCTGAACAACAGAGTTTGGGGAGAGAGAGTCAAGGAAGACCAGAGTTTGGTGGTAGAATTTCAAATATATTAGTAATTGCATTAAGTGCAAATGCAGTTGGTATTCCAGTAAAAAGACAAAGACCTTCAGACTGTATAAAAATGCTTTTTGATACATTAACAGCACAAAATTAGAGAAAAACTGAAACTAAAGGAATGAAGTAAGATATGCCATGCAAATATTGAAACATTAAACAGACACCAGGGGCAGGATCCATTTCTTCAGCAACTTTGCAATGGCTAATGTACACTATTACATGCCAAAATAAATCTGACTCTAAACCAGCTCAATATTTTTCCGAAAGAATATTAATCTAGATAAAATATACTAATATAAATATAAATATAGACAATCTTATTTTGCTACCCAGAGGAATAATGTTTTCCCAATATCCCCCCATGCATGATAGATGTAGAAGCAGTCTTACAAGCCAAAAACAATGACAATGAGGGAAACAATTCATCAGAGGAAACTCTCAAAGGAACAGTAGTATTTCTCCTTGGTCAGTAATATATTTATAGGAAGTTACACAGGGTGTGCATAAAGAGATGCAATATTTGACCTACTTTTGACAGCTTCCTAGTGTCAATAGGTGAGTGTGTGGGGAAACAGGCACTCCCAGATGCTGTTAGGAATACACGTGGCTTGGAGGATACTTGGCTATTTCAAACCCTTTTTGGTAGATGGATTGACTACTATTTACCAATACCCAGTTTTTCTTTCCTGTGGGAAAATTATCCTTCCTTACCCCCTTGAAGCCAGTAATAGTCATATGACTTGCTTTGGACAATGAAATATGAGCAGAAATGATTGTGTCACTTCTGGACTTTAAGAGAAAATGTAAGCTGTAGTTGATTCTCATCATTTACAGTAGTTCTGTTCTATAAAGTCTCTATGATTAGTGAAGTAGCAAATCCTAAGTCATTGGTCCTAGGAGAAATACACAGATAGGTTTCTTTCCATCAACTGATCAATACAACTAATAATACATGTTTTATATATGTTTCTGATTAAAGACACATTATTGAATATATATTTCTTACAAATAATTAATTAAATGCAGTATTTCTTTACAGTAAAACAGTAGCTAAAAAGGTTTTTTTTGCTCCTGGATAACATGACTGTATATTTTTCAGCCTTGCAACAATACTATCCACTATTCTTTTTTTTTCTTTGGTTGTCCTCTCATGAATCCACAAATTTAACTATTTTTCATTTTTCCTATAGCTTTAGATGTTACTATATAGCTTGAATCTTAATACTATAGATGTTACTTTAGCCCTTTCTGTAGCAGCCTCACATACAGATAGGCAAATCTCCTCTTCCTTTTCCTGGATGTACTATATTGTTGATTCAGTAACACTGAACTCACAGCCAACAGCACTATAACTCAGGCCTGAATAAAGTTTATCAAACACATTATTTTCTCCATAAGGCACATCACAGCCTTCTTATGCCTAGGAACATTACACAGCACTTCAGCACTATGCTTGGGGCCATTTTAAAAAGCAAAATCACTGAAAACAAAGCACAAAACATGAAAAAGTGGCACTAAATAGACCACAGTAAAAGTCACTTGTTTACAGTATGAGAGCTGAAGCAAGAGGGCACTGCATCACCTTGTTTGATCTCAGCTGGAAACATGCACGTTGGGCAACTTGAATTTTTTGCCATTCTGTGCATGCCTGTGAATGACCACAAAAGCCCTTTGAGTATTGTTTTGGTGGTTGGTTACAAATAAATTTTAGCAAGTAGGCAAATTTTCAGACACAGATTATAAATGGGGACCGACTCCACAGCTTAATGTTCCAGACACTGGCTGCTTCATTACTCCAGGCATGTGTGGAGACCTCAACTGACTGTGGATGAACATGTAGCATTAGTCAACATTAAAATTTGTGTTTTATGTCTCTCAAACTTTGAGATTTTTGCTTACTGCAATGTAACCTAGACTACCCTGACTTAAACACTCCTTGACCTAGAAATCCCACTGCAAAATTATCTAACAAATATATTCACACATCTGAACTAAGACATGTGAAGAAGGATATAGAATATTTATAGAAGGACACACAAGAAACCAGTAACTCTGATCACCTCTGATAATCAAGATTATAAAACTGAAGTGACACTTTGTTCTCACTGAATATTTTTTAATTGTTTAAAATTGCATATATTGTTTTTTTAATAAAAAGACAAAAATAAATTTAAAAATGAAAGTAATAAAATTGAAATAATGTATGTATTTTTAAAAAATTAGCCTTCAGGTTTTCTCTTAAAATTAGGGAAACGTATGTTATGCTAGACTGAAAATTTCTAGGAGGCTTAGAAATTGTTATCTTTGTCAATGGATTATTTTATTATTAGGGGCCAAATATTTCATTACTTATGCGAAAGATGGATTTGAACTATTTTCTCTCATTTTTAATCACCCCAAATTATTACTCATTTCTAGGTGCGAGCAGTTTTCTTTTCTTTTTTGGAACCAAAAGCATCATTAGGGAAAGATGGTAGCAGAATAGTTGAGATGCCATCACAGCCCTGCTTCCTGGAGTCAGGACATTGATTGTGAGCCTCGTTTGCTGTCACTGGGCACCAACTCTGTGCAGCTTGCCTGTCTGGAAAGTCACTGGGACATCACTAAGAAGTATGAGAGAGAGGAAATGATTTTCTTCCAGAAATAGTGACTCATAATCTTTTGATAAATGTGAAAATGCTACCTCTTTGTAAAAATATTCTTCAGAATAAAAATGCATCTCATTTGTAAATTTTTCCTCACAAATTTTACAATTATTCATTAAATTAATTGAAAATTTAAGGTGAAAACAGTATTCCAGAAAACATTTTAAAAATAAAAATACCCATAATTTTTCTACCCTCACACTCATTCAACAAATTTTTCTATCAAAAACATTATCTTTATTATAATCTTTCTGTCTTGTCTACAAGTATCCATAGATTTACTGCATACAATTTGAGTCCACATATCTTTTTTCTACATTGCATTTTAGTCCAACTTGATTCAAAAATAAAAAGTTGTCCATTTATTGAACAATTTTCCTTACAGTTTACTTTGATAATATTCCTATATCAGTGAGTCAATGCCACATTGTTCAAATAAGCTCTCTCAAAATCAAACTTATGTATATTTATATAAGAAGAATAGTTGTATAAAAACAATTTATGTATACTTGTATAAGGAGACTATTTAGAAAATAGCATACTTTCAGGTAAATATACTTTTATAGAGAAATATTATATACTGTATGCATATTTTATATGTGTGAAGAGAATGATTATGTAAATAAATATGTATAGGTGTATGTGTGTATATACACATATATATACGTATATATACACACATAGTTAATATATATGGTGACAATAGTCAATGAAAGAATATGCAAAATGATTTCTTTTTAAATGTGTAAGAAAAAAAATCTACTCAGCACTATAGTTAAGAAAGTCTAAGGAAATAACACCTATGTTTACGTATACAAATTGATTTGATGATTCAAGTTGAATTTGGTTGTTTGGCACATTGTAAAATCATTTTTGAGCTGCTATCAACAATTATGCCCAGTGACACTGGGCTATTTTGGCACACAAACCAAACTTGATGACAATGATATAACTCAATCAAGGGATAAAACTGACCTTGTGTTTTACTATGAGCATAAAATCATCATTATTCATTTAAATCATCACTACATACATAGAAAATGTCAGTCTGATACCTTATTCTAACCATAAAATTATCTATTATTTTCAGATTGTTTTCCATATATCCTATTAAATTACAAAGGTTTGTTGCTAATATTCAATACAAGAGGAAGAAGGGAACAGAAGACTAATGAACAGGAGATGTGGTTCCAATTTGTTTAAATATACACAGTGCTCAAAAACTAATCCTCATAAGGCATTAGAGGAAGCAGGAAATTTAATCCCTATTTGACTTTGTATTAGGTAAATTGCCTTCAGTTGAAAGAATTGAAAAAAAGGGCATTTAGTGACTCAGGTAACCGAAAAATTAAAGATGTAGTCACCCAGTAATGTTAATAAGCTTCCGATTTCATTCTGACTCTCCATTCTTTTCCACAATATGAATTTTATCTAAACCTGAACATCCTTGTATTCTCAGGTTAGATACCAGTTTCAACCAGAGTTACATGTCTCTTTATACATAATAAAAGAGGGCAGAAGTAGGTTCTCTTCCTGCAACCACCACATAAAACCTTGGACTTTCTTGAGCCAACCAGTTCCCTCGTCAACCTCTGAATGTGAGGATCAGGGGAATGTGACCCTCTAATTTGGTTAGGTGTTTGTATGGAGTTAATCCCACCCATGTCATATGGTTGGAAAATCTTTGAACTGCTAGAAAAAGAGAGGAGGTAGGAGGAGGAGACAAGATGGCAGAGTAGAAAGACTTGAGCTCATCTCCTCTCACGAAAATACCAAAATCACAACTAACTGCTAAACAACCATTAACAAAAAAAGGACTGGAACCTACCAAAACAGATATTCTACTTCCAAAGACAAAGAAGAATCCACAATGAGATGGTAGGAGGGGCACATTCGTGATACAATCAAATCCCATACCTACGAGGTGGGCGACCCACAAACTGGAAAATAATTATGTCACAGAATGAAAAAGAAAGAAAACAATAGAAAAGCTCAGTGAAACTAAAAGCTGGTTATTTGAAAATATAAACAAAACTGATAAACCTTTAGCCAGATTCATCAAAAAAAAAAAAGAGGCTCAAATCAATAAAATTAGAAATGAAAAAGAAGTTACAATGGACAGCACAGAAATACAAAGGATCACAAAAGACTACTATAAGCAACTATATCCCAATAAAATGGACAACCTAGAAGAAATGGACAAATTCCTAGAAATGTACAATCTTCAAAGACTGAACCAGGAAGAAACTGAAAATATGAACAGACCAATCATGAGCACTGAAATTGAAACTGATTTAAAAACTTCCAACAAACAAAAGTCCAGGACAATATGGCTTCACAGGCAAATTCTATCAAACATTTCAAGAAGAGTTAACACCTATCCTTCTCAAACTATTCCAAAAAAATGCAGAGGAAGGAACACTCCCAAACTCATTCTCTGAGGCCACCATCACCCTGATACCAAAACCAGACAAAGATACCACAAAAAAAATTACAGGCCAATATCACTGATGAACAGACACAAAAATTCTCAACAAACTAAATCCAACAATATATTAAAAGGATTATACACCATGATCAAGTGGGATTTATCCCAGGGATGCAAGAATTTTTCAACATCCACAAATCAATCAGTGTGATACACCACATTAAAAAACTGAAGAATAAAAACCATATGATTATCTCAATAGATGCAGAAAAAGCTTTTGATAAAATTCAACACTCATTTATGATAAAAACTCTCCAGAAAGTGGGCAGAGAGGGGACATGCCTCAACATAATAAAGGCCATATATGACAAACCCACAGCTAACATCATATTCAACAGTGAAAAGCTGAAAGCATTTCCTCTAAGATCAGGAACAAGACAAGGATGTCCACTCTCACCACTTTTATTCAACACAGGTTTGGAAGTCCTAGCTACTGCAATCAGAGAAAAAAGATAAATAAAAGTATCCAAATTGGAAAAGAAAAAGTAAAACTGTCACTGTTTGCATATGACATGATACCATACACAGAAAATCCTAAAGATGCTACCAGAAAGCTACAAGAGCTATCAATGCATTTGGTAAAGTTGCAGGATACAAATTAATATGCAGAAATCTGTTGCAGTTCTATACACTAACAACAAAATTCAGAAAGAGAAATTAAGGAAAAAATCCCATTTACCATCTCATCAAAAAGAATAAAATACTTAGGAATGAACCTACCTAAGGAGGCAAAAGACCTGTACTCTGAAAACTATAAGATGCTAATGAAAGAAATTGAAGATGACACAAACAGATGGAAAGAGATACCACGTTCTTGGATTAGAAGAATCAATATTGTCAAAATGACTGTACTACCCTAGGCAATAGACAGATTCAATGCAATCCCTATTAAATTACCAATGGCATTTTTCATAGAACTAGAACAAAAAGTTTAAAATTTGTATGGAAACACAAAAGACCTCGAATAGCCAAAGCAATCGTGAGAAAGAAAAACGGAGCTGGAGGAATCAGGCTCCCTGACTTCAGACTATACTACAAAGCTATAGTTATCAAAACAGTATGGTACTGGCACAAAAACAGAATTATAGATCAATGGGACAGGATAGAAAGCCCAGAGATAAACCCACACACCTATGGTCAATTAATCTATGACAAAGGAGGCAAGGATATACGATGGAGAAAAGACAGCCTCTTCAATAAGTGGTGCTGGGAAAACTGGACAGCTACGTGCAAAAGAATGAAATTAGAACACTCCCTAACACCATACACAAAAATAAACTTAAAATGGTTTAAAGACCTAAATGTAAGACTAGATACTGTAAAACTCCTAGAGGAAAACATAGGCAGAACACCCTTTGACATAAATCTCATCAATACCTTTTTGGATCCACCTCCTAAAGTAATGAGAATAAAAAGAAAAATAAACAAGTGGGACCTAATTAAGCTTAAAAGCTTTTGCACAGCAAAGGAAACCATAAACAAAATAAAAAGACAGCCCACAGAATGGGAGAAAATATTTGCAAATGATGTGACCAACAAGGGATTAATCTCCAAAATTTATAAACAGCTCATGCAGATCAATATTAAAAAAGCAAACAACCCAATCCAAAAATGGGTGGAAGACCTAAATAGACATTTCTCTAAAAAAGATATACAGATGGCCAAAAAGCACATGAAAGTATGCTCAACACTGCTAATTATCAGAGAAATGCAAATCAAAACTACAATGAGGTATCACCTCCCACTGGTCAAAATGGCCATCATCAAAAAGTCTACAAACAATAAATGTTAGAGAGGGTGTGGAATAAAGGGAACTCTCCTACACTGTTGGTGGGAATGTAAATTTGTACAACCACTATGGAGAACAGTATGGAGGTTCCTTATAAATCTAAAAATATAGCTACCATATGATCCAGCAATCTCACTCCTGGGCATATATCCAGAGAAAGCCATACTTTGAAAAGATACATTCACCATAATATTCATTGCAGCACTATTTACAATAGCCAAGACATGGAAGCAACCTAAATGTCCATCAACAGGAATGGACAAAGAAGATGTGGCACATGTATACAATGGAATATTACTCAGCCATAAAAAAGAATGAATTAATGCCATTTGAGTCAACATGGATGGACCTAGAGATTGTCAGAATGAGTGAAGTAAGTCAGACAAAGACATATATCATATGATATCACTTATATGTGGAATCTAAAAAAATGGCACAAATGAATTTTTTTAGAAAACAGAAACAGACTCACAGACTTAGAAAACAAAATTATGGTTTCCAAAGGGGAAAGATGAGGGGGAGGGATAAATTAGGAGGTTTGGATTAACATATACACACTATTATACATAAAATAGATAATCAACAATGACCTACTGTATAGCACAGGAAACTCTACTCAGTACTCTGTAATAACCTATATGGGAAAAGAATCTGAAAAAGAATAGATATATGTGTAACTGCATCACGTTGCTATATACCTGAAACTAACACAACATTGTAAATCAACTATACTCCACTATAAAATAAAAATTAATATAAAACAAAGAAAGGGTATTTGATGCAGAAAGTTGGTTATACAGGAAATGGAACATCAAGGTAGCCCAGATCAATAACTGCAGGAAGCCACTCCCACTGCCAGGGCTGGGGAATAAAGGAAGAGGTGAGGTGAACTCTCATCACCATCAGGGCTCAGGGCGAGCCACCCCAAAATATGTCTAAGTGGCATATTATTTCTAGTTAAAGTTACATTAGAAATGTCCTATGAAAGAAGGACACCCTGACACTCCCCTCTGTCTCCCTAAAAGCCGGACTGAATCCCCCAGGTGAAAGGTGCCCTCTCTGCATCTGGAGGTAGAAGGACACCTTTACTGCCAGAGCTGGGAATTCAGTCAGAGAGGTCTGTATAAACAAACCTTGTTACTTCTTTAATTTACTACCCCAAGAACAAACTGTTTAGGTTCTTCACTAACTTAGGCACCAAAAGCCCAAGTTTCTTTGTCCTGTCAATTCTTCAGAAATTTATTATTTCTTTGTCTAAAAAGTATAAAAGTGCTTTGGCCACTTCTTACTTAGGTCCCATTTTTTTAAGACCTCCATGTGTAAATTAAATATTTTTTTCTCCCGTTAAAAAAAAAAAACAGAAGATGGCGGAAGAGTAAGACGCGGAGATCACCTTCCTCCCCACAGATACATGAGAAATACATCTACACGTGGAACTGCTCCTACAGAACACCCACTGACGCTGGCAGAGGACGTCAGACCTCCCAAAAGGCAAGAAAATCCCCACGTACTTGGGTAGGGCAAAAGAAAAAAGAAATAACAGAGACAAAAGAATAGGGACGGGACCTGCACCAGTGGGAGGGAGCTGTGAAGGAGGAAAGGTTTCCACACACTAGGAAGCCCCTTCGTGGGCAGAGACTGCGGGTGGCAGAGGGGGGAAGCTTCGGAGCCACGGAGGAGAGCGCAGCCACATTGGTGCGGAGGGCAAAGCGGAGATTCCCGCACAGAGGAGCGGTGCCGACCAGCACTCACCAGCCCGAGAGGCTTGTCTGCTCAGCCGCCGGGGCGGGCGGGGCCTGGGAGCTGGGGCTCGGGCTTCGGTGCTAGCCGGGAGGGAGTCCGGGAAAAAGACTGCAGCTGCCAAAGAGGCAAGAGAATTTTTCTTGCCTCTTTGTTTCGCGGCGCGCAAGGAGAGGGGATTCAGAGCGCCGCCTAAACGAGCTCCAGAGACGGGCGCGAGCCGCGGCTATCAGCGCGGATCCCACAGCAACAGGGACGCAGAGGGAAAAACGGAGAGATTCCCGCACAGAGGCTCGGCGCCGAGCAGCACTCACCAGCCCGAGAGGCTTGTCTGCTCACCCGCCGGGGCGGGCGGGGGCTGGGAGCTGAGGCGCGGGCTTCGGTCGGATCCCAGGGAGAGGACTGGGGTTGGCTGCGTGAACACAGCCTGAAGGGTCTAGCGCACCACAACTAGCTGGGAGGGTGCACGAGAAAAAGTCTGCAGCTGCCGAAGAGGCAGGAGACTTTTTCTTGCCTCTTTGTTTCGCGGCGTGCAAGGAGAGGGGATTCAGAGCGCCACTTAAACGAACTCCAGAGACGGGCGCGAGCCGCGGCTATCAGCGCGGACCCCAGAGACGGGCATGAGACGCTAAGGCTGCTGCTGCCGCCACCAAACAGCCTGTGGGCAAGCACAGGTCATTCTCCACACCGCCCCTCCCGGGAGCCTGTGCAGCCCGCCACGGCCAGGCTCCCGTAATCCGGGGACAACTTCCCCGGGAGAGCGCACGGCGCGCCTCAGGCTGCTGCAACGTCACGCCGGCTTCTGCCGCCGCAGGCTCGCCCCGCCTCCTCCGTACCGCTCCCTCCCCCCGGCCTGACTGAGCCAGAGCCCCCGAATCAGCTGCTCCTTTAACCCCGTTCTGTCTGGGCGGGGAACAGACGCCCTCAGGGGACCTACACGCAGAGGCGGGTCCAAATCCAAAGCTGAACCCCGGGAGCTGTACGAACCAAGAAGAGAAAGGGAAATCTCTCCCAGCAGCCTCAGAAGCAGCGGATTAAAGCTCCACAAACAAGTTGATGTGCCTGCATCTGTTGAATACCTGAATAGACAACGAATCATCCCAAATTTAGGAGATGGACTTTGGGAGCAGGATATATTAACTTTTCCCCTTTTCCTTTTTTTTGTGAGTGTAGATGTGTATGCTTCTGGGTGAGATTCTGTCTGTATAGCTTTGCTCTCACCGTTAGTCCTAGGGTTAGGTCCGTCCGTTTTTTTTTGTTTTTGTTTTTTTTTTTTTTTGGCTTAAAAATTTTTTTTTTCCCCTAATAAATGTTTTCTTAATAATTTTTTCCTTATTTTCTATTTTTAAAAAAATTTTTAATAAGTTTTTTCATATTTTTTATTTTAAAAAAATTAAAAAATTTTTTTTCTTAATAAATTTTTTCTAAATAATTTTTTTCTTATTTTTAGTATAAAAAATTAATAAATCTATTTTTAAAAATTAAAAAAAATTTATTTTTCTTAATAAATTTACTCTTAATAATTTTTTTTCTTATTTTTTATTATAATTGCTTTATTTTATTTTATTTTATCCTCTTTTTTTCTTTCTTTCCATTTTTTCTCCCTTTTATTCTGAGCCGTGTGGATGAAAGGCTCTTGGTGCTCCAGCCAGGCATCAGGGCTGTGCCTCTGAGGTGGGAGAGCCAACTTCAGGACACTGGTCCACAAGAGACCTCCCAGCTCCACGTAATACCAAACGGCGAAAATCTCTCACAGATCTCCATCTCAACATCAAGACCCAGCTTCACTCAACGACCAGCAAGCTACAGTGCTGGACACCCTATGCCAAACAACTAGCAAGACAGGAACACAGCCCCATCCATTAACAGAGAGGCTGCCTAAAATCATAATAAGGCCACAGACACCCCAAAACACACCACCAGACGTGGACGAACCCACCAGAAAGACAACATCCAGCCTCATCCACCAGAACACAGGCACTAGTTCCCT
This sequence comes from Eubalaena glacialis, assembly GCF_028564815.1. NCBI lineage: Eukaryota > Metazoa > Chordata > Mammalia > Artiodactyla > Balaenidae > Eubalaena > Eubalaena glacialis. Next base: position 100,871,838 of record NC_083719.1, read on the forward strand.
CCACCAGGAAACCTACACAACCCACTGAACCAACCTTAGCCACTGGGGACAGATACCAAAAACAACGGGAACTACGAACCTGCAGCCTGTGAAAAGGAGACCCCAAACACAGTAAGATAAGCAAAATGAGAAGACAGAAAAACACACAGCAGATGAAGGAGCAGGGTCAAAACACACCAGACCTAACAAATGAAGAGGAAATAGGTAGTCTACCTGAAAAAGAATTCAGAATAATGATAGTAAGGATGATCCAAAGTCTTGGAAATAGAATAGACAAAATGCAAGAAACATTTAACAAGGACGTAGAAGAACTAAAGAGGAACCAAGAAACGATGACAAGCACAATAAATGAAATTAAAAATACTCTAGATGGGATCAATAGCAGAATAACTGAGGCAGAAGAACGGATAAGTGACCTGGAAGATAAAATGGTGGAAATAACTACTGCAGACCAGAATAAAGAAAAAAGAATGAAAAGAACTGAGGACAGTCTCAGAGACCTCTGGGACAACATTAAACGCACCAACATTCGAATTATAGGGGTCCCAGAAGAAGAAGAGAAAAAGAAAGGGACTGAGAAAATATTTGAAGAGATTATAGTTGAAAACTTCCCTAATATGGGAAAGGAAATAGTTAATCAAGTCCTGGAAGCACAGAGAGTCCCATACAGGATAAATCCAAGGAGAAACACACCAAGACACATATTAATCAAACTATCAAAAATTAAATATAAAGAAAACATATTAAAAGCAGCAAGGGAAAAACAACAGATAACACACAAGGGCATCCCCATAAGGTTAACAGCTGATCTTTCAGCAGAAACGCTGCAAGCCAGAAGGGAGTGGCAGGATATACTTAAAGTGATGAAGGAGAAAAACCTACAACCAAGATTACTCTACCCAGCAAGGATCTCATTCAGATTTGATGGAGAAATTAAAACCTTTACAGACAAGCAAAAGCTGAGAGAGTTCAGCACCACCAAACCAGCTTTACAACAAATGCTAAAGGAACTTCTCTAGGCAAGAAACACAAGAGAAGGAAAACACCTACAATAACAAACCCAAAACATTTAAGAAAATGGGAATAGGAACATACATATCGATAATTACCTTAAATGTAAATGGATTAAATGCTCCCACCAAAAGACACAGACTGGCTGAATGGATACAAAAACAAGACCCATATATATGCTGTCTACAAGAGACCCACTTCAGACCTAGAGACACATACAGACTGAAAGTGAGGGGATGGAAAAAGATATTCCATGCAAATGGAAATCAAAAGAAAGATGGAGTAGCAATTCTCATATCAGACAAAATAGACTTTAAAATAAAGACAATTACAAGAGACAAAGACGGACACTATATAATGATCAAGGGATCGATCCAAGAGGAAGGTATAACAATTGTAAATATTTATGCACCCAACATAGGAGCACCTCAATACATAAGGCAAATACTAACAGCCATAAAAGGGGAAATCGACAGTAACACAATCATAGTAGGGGACTTTAACACCCCACTTTCACCAATGGACAGATCATCCAAAATGAAAATAAATAAGGAAACACAAGCTTTAAATGATACATTAAACAAGATGGACTTCATTGATATTTATAGGACATTCCACCCAAAAACAACAGAATACACATTTTTCTCAAGTGCTCATGGAACATTCTCCAGGATAGATCATATCTTGGGTCACAAATCAAGCCTTGGTAAATTTAAAAAAATTGAAATCGTATCAAGTATCTTTTCCGACCACAACGCTATGAGACTAGATATCAATTACAGGAAAAGATCTGTAAAAAATACAAACACATGGAGGCTACACAATACACTACTTAATAACGAAGTGATCACTGAAGAAATCAAAGGGGAAATCAAAAAATACCTAGAAACAAATGACAATGGAGACACGACGATCCAAAACCTATGGGATGCAGCAAAAGCAGTTCTAAGAGGGAAGTTTATAGCAATACAAGCCTACATCAAGAAACAGGAAACATCTCGAATAAACAACCTAACCTTGCACCTAAAGCAATTAGAGAAAGAAGAACAAAAAAACCCCAAAGCTAGCAGAAGGAAAGAAATCATAAAGATCAGATCAGAAATAAATGAAAAAGAAATGAAGGAAACAATAGCAAAAATCAATGAAACTAAAAGCTGGTTCTTTGAGAAGATAAACAAAATTGATAAACCATTAGCCAGACTCATCAAGAGAAAAAAGGAGAAGACTCAAATTAATAGAATTAGAAATGAAAAAGGAGAAGTAACCACTGACACTGCAGAAATACAAACGATCATAAGAGATTACTACAAGCAACTCTATGCTAATAAAATGGACAACCTGGAAGAAATGGACAGATTCTTAGAAATGCACAACCTGCCGAGACTGAACCAGGAAGAAATAGAAAATATGAACAGACCAATCACAAGCACTGAAATTGAAACTGTGATTAAAAATCTTCCAACACACAAAAGCCCAGGACCAGATGGCTTCACAGGCGAATTCTATCAAACATTTAGAGAAGAGCTAACACCTATCCTTCTCAAACTCTTCCAAAATATTGCAGAGGGAGGAACACTCCCCAACTCATTCTACGAGGCCACCATCACCCTGATACCAAAACCAGGCAAAGATGTCACAAAGAAAGAAAACTACAGGCCAATATCACTGATGAACATAGATGCAAAAATCCTCAACAAAATACTAGCAAACAGAATCCAACAGCACATTAAAAGGATCATACACCATGATCAAGTGGGGTTTATTCCAGGAATGCAAGGATTCTTCAATATACGCAAATCAATCAACGTGATACATCATATTAACAAATTGAAGGAGAAAAACCATATGATCATCTCAATAGATGCAGAGAAAGCTTTCGACAAAATTCAACACCCATTTATGATAAAAGTCCTGCAGAAAGTAGGCATAGAGGGAACTTTCCTCAACATAATAAAGGCCGTATATGACAAACCCACAGCCAACATTGTCCTCAATGGTGAAAAACTGAAACCATTTCCACTAAGATCAGGAACAAGACAAGGTTGCCCACTCTCACCACTATTATTCAACATAGTTTTGGAAGTGTTAGCCACAGCAATCAGAGACGAAAAAGAAATAAAAGGAATCCAAATCGGAAAAGAAGAAGTAAAGCTGTCACTGTTTGCAGATGACATGATACTATACATAGAGAATCCAAAAGATGCTACCAGAAAACTACTAGAGCTAATCAATGAATTTGGTAAAGTAGCAGGATACAAAATTAATGCACAGAAATCTCTCGCATTCCTGTATACTAATGATGAAAAATCTGAAAGTGAAATTAAGAAAACACTCCCGTTTACCATTGCAACAAAAAGAATAAAATACCTAGGAATAAACCTACCTAAGGAGACAAAAGACCTGTATGCAGAAAATTATAGGACACTGATGAAAGAAATTAAAGATGATACAAATAGATGGAGAGATATACCATGTTCTTGGATTGGAAGAATAAACATTGTGAAAATGACTCTGCTACCCAAAGCAATCTACAGATTCAATGCAATCCCTATCAAACTACCACTGGCATTTTTCACAGAACTAGAACAAAAAATTTCACAATTTGTATGGAAACACAAAAGACCCCGAATAGCCAAAGCAATCTTGAGAACGAAAAATGGAGCTGGAGGAATCAGGCTCCCTGACTTCAGACTATATTACAAAGCTACAGTAATCAAGACAGTTTGGTACTGGCACAAAAACAGAAATATAGATCAATGGAACAGGATAGAAAGCCCAGAGATAAGCTCACGCACATATGGTCACCTTATCTTTGATAAAGGAGGCAAGCATATACAGTGGAGAAAAGACAGCCTCTTCAATAAGTGGTGCTGGGAAAATTGGACAGGTACATGTAAAAGTATGAAATTAGAACACTCCCTAACACCATACACAAAAATAAACTCAAAATGGATTAAAGACCTAAGTGTAAGGCCAGACACTATCAAACTCTTAGAGGAAAACATAGGCAGAACACTGTATGACATAAGTCACAGCAAGATCCTTTTTGACCCAGGTCCTAGAGAAATGGAAATAAAAACACAAATAAACAAATGGGACCTAATGAAACTTAAAAGCTTTTGCACAGCAAAGGAAACCATAAACAAGACCAAAAGACAACCCTCAGAATGGGAGAAAATATTTGCAAATGAAGCAACTGACAAAGGATTAATCTCCAAGATTTACAAGCAGCTCATGCAGCTCAATAACAAAAAAACAAACAACCCAATCCAAAAATGGGCAGAAGACCTAAATAGACATTTCTCCAAAGAAGAGATACAGATTGCCAACAGACACATGAAAGAATGCTCAACATCATTAATCATTAGAGAAATGCAAATCAAAACTACAATGAGGTATCATCTCACACCAGTCAGAATGGCCATCATCAAAAAATCTAGAAACAATAAATGCTGGAGAGGGTGTGGAGAAAAGGGAACACTCTTGCACTGTTGGTGGGAATGTAAATTGATACAGCCACTATGGAGAACAGTATGGAGGTTCCTTAAAAAACTAAAAATAGAACTACCATATGACCCAGCAATCCCACTACTGGGCATATACCCTGAGAAAACCATAATTCAGAAAGAGTCATGTACCAAAATATTCATTGCAGCTCTGTTTACAATAGCCAGGACATGGAAGCAACCTAGGTGTCCATCATCGGATGAATGGATAAAGAAGATGTGGCACATATATACAATGGAATATTACTCAGCCATAAAAAGAAATGAAATGGAGGTGTTTGTAATGAGGTGGATGGAGTTAGAGTCTGTCATACAGAGTGAAGTAAGTCAGAAAGAGAAAAACAAATACAGTATGCTAACACATATATATGGAATCTAAGGGAAAAAAAAAAAAAGAGGTCATGAAGAACCTAGTGGCAAGATGAGAATAAAGACACAGACCTACTAGAGAATGGACTTGAGGATATGGGGAGGGGGAGGGGTGAGATGTGACAGGGTGAGAGAGTGTCATGGACATATATACACTACCAAATGTAAAATAGATAACTAGTGGGAAGCAGCCGCATAGCACAGGGAGATCAGCTCGGTGCTTTGTGACCACCTAGAGGGGTGGGATAGGGAGGGTGGGAGGGAGGGAGATGCAAGAGGGAAGAGATATGGCAACATATGTATATGTGTAACTGATTCACTTTGTTGTAAAGCAGAAGCTAGCACACCATTGTAAAGCAATTATACTTCAATAAAGATGTTTAAAAAAAAAAAAAAAAAAAAAAACAACCAAACTTCCAACACCTACTCAATAATCAAGTTTTTATACTTAAAAAATTAAGGTCTATTGTATACTGTGTGCTTAAGATGCAATGATGAATAAGATTATATTTGCACTTCAGGAACTCACATCACTTACATTTATTCCTTCTTCTACATTTCTACTGCTGCTAAACCAATCTTAGCTAGCTTATTGACTCTATTCTCTCTCATATCCAAGTTAGCTTAACAGTGCTGCCAGATTAATCTCACTAAAAAAATACTTTGCATACATTATACTCTTTTTAAAAAAATCTGTGGTCATTCCACTTTTTCTACAGAATTATATGTCTTTACTAGGTATTCAAGACAGTCAGCAATATGTTCTCCATCCTACTTTGAATCTCTCTGTCCACTCCCCCGAACCCTCTGTTCTTTCCAAACTAGTCTACACACTACTCCTACACAAGCCATATATATCTCTACTATTAAGCTTTAGTTCACACCATTTCCCTTGCCTGGGATGTATACTTCCTGCACTAAATGTATCGAAGTAGAAAAATACAATTTTAAGTATATACAATATTTTCACACTTTAGAGGTACCTTTTAAAAAGAACATTAGTCACTTATTGAATAAAACTATCGATATATAACTATTAAGTATATATTCTATTTTTCCAGTTAGGTTGTACATACCTTAGCTTCCTGATTTTGAGGTATGTACAACCTAACTGGAGAAATAGAATATATTCTTAAAAGTTAAGTAGATATATATATATTTTTAACAACTTCCTGCCTCTGTACACAGCATGTGGCGGTAGAACTTAAATACTTACTACAGAACTTTAAAAATTCACACAATAGATTATTTTCTCATAAATAAGACTTCCTATATTTTAAATCTTATTTTTCTTTGTATAACTGAAACCTTTATACCTTTTATTGAGTTTGGCCTAGAGTTAATTATGCAACATTAATTTATTACTGTGAATTAGTATCCTTACCATAGTTCCATCATTATACTCAGAATTGTAGAATTTTGAACTGCAAGGGGTTTGATAAATGCTCAGAGAAAGAAAGAGGCCCAGAGTGTTTCTGAAGGCACATAGTTAAGAATTGAAGCATCTCATCTGGATCTCATTTCTTAGCTGTCCAGGGCTTTGGCTACAACATCCAGAATATAAGGTGCCAACTACACCAACATATGTACATTGCAGTAAGTGAAATTAAGCAATATTAATCACTAACTTTCCTCATAACTAGCCTAAGACATATGTAACAACATGCCACCAATTCAAATTATGTAAGGATAATGCATATTTTTCTAAAATTTATATTGATGGTTAGATTTTTAGTGGTGATTTATTTGGGCAGTGAGAAGCCTCTGGTTTATTATGTCCTCATCTCTTTTTTTTTTTTTTAACCCTGTTGTGTTAGAACAAATACTTTAGAAATTAATCTTAAAGTAAGTTTTAAACAGACAAGAATTAGTTCCTAAATTTAGCCAAACAATAGCTTTATATGGAATAATAGTAATAGCAATAATAATGACAATAATATTAATTAGTAGAATGCTTATATGTGGCAACTTTTTCCAAGAGCTTTAAATGAATCGATTTATTAAAATCATATAAAATCCCTATAGGTGGACTCTTGTTAAATCCATTTCACAAATGAGAAATACAAAGATCCAAGGTTACTAAACTTGCTCGAGGGAACAAAGTATTTTCTAACTCCAAATGTCTGCCTCAGGAGACTTTTCTTTTATCTACCATGCCATCTCTTAGAACTGCAGTCTTATTCCTATGATAGCTTCTGGTTTATATCTCTGAAAATGGAGAACAGAGTAAACAGTTTACTATTCTTTAGTCCTCAAATAATCAATGAGAAGTTGCAAATCTCTGGAGTTAATTGTCTTAAAAGATCTTTATAATAATGAGATAACAAATTTGTAAAATTCATACAACCCCTATTTTGAACTATTTATGATTTCAGTAACATAAAATATGCTAGTACTTCTTCCTAAATGTTTATTTAAATAATGGTATTTTTTCATCTGCCTCCTTCATTAGCTGTTCTTCTGTCACCAGTTAAATTGTAATTCCTCAGGTTTCACTTTTCTGCTATGCCATGATTCATCAAGTTTGAAGATAGACATTCAATCCACCAAACATTCTTTTCTTTGTAGTACTTAATCTGATAAATGGAAATGATACCAACACAATGAAAAAAAAATCCCCAATAGGGAAATTGTTTCTGTCTGATATCAAAGGCTTTGATAGAAGTGATAGAGTGTACAATTCATAGTGTGATTGACTATCCATCATCTTTTAGTTAAAAGAGAAAAGATGTAATAAATAGAATTGATATATCTAAGTCAAAGTGACATCTGGATAGTCTCCAAGGCAGCCTTGATTTTTAAAAACTTGTTCATGATTTATGTTTTGAGAAAGTCAGAATTTCATTAAAAATAATTGAGTTCCATAGTGTTTCTGCATATACAGAAATTTGATGATTGTTATAAAGCTCTTATTGTGGGGTCTATTAGTATGCTTAACATAGGATTCCCCTAAGAATGCCTCAAATTATATTTGTCCACGAACTGTCTACTGTCATTACATTGCATAATATTCAACCTTCTTTACAGCTCTGTCTACCTAAGGAGGTGCCCAGTAAGAGCTCAAAAAAGATGCAGTAGATTGAGACATTTTTTCTCTTCAATAATAATAATTACCAGCCTTTTTGAATACATATTATACAAGACACTGGCTAAACACTTCTCATTTAATCATCATTCAATTCTCAAGCAGCCCTATAAGACAAGCGCTATTTTTAATTCCATTTTTATAGAGAAAACAGACACAAAGAAGTTAAGTTACCCAACTAGGAAATATTAAAGCTCGAGTTCTAACCAAATTGTCTGAGTTTAGAGTCCATGTTTTATCAACCCAGTGATAGTGTGTATCTCTCCTTCCTCCTGGCCTACAGCTGCAGAAAGTGTACAAAACCAATCTGTGGTCAGTCTTGAACTGGCTCACCACAGTATATCCATCTGCGTACTCAATATTGGCAGGTAAAAAGTAAAGACGTAAGAGTGGGAAACCACAGAGCCAAGGACACTTGGAGATAAAAGAATTCTGTGGTATGGGAAAAATAGAGACCAGACTGGTAGCAGGGAGCGTCTCCTAAAATTACAGAGAGATGGTTCCAGACTTTCTGTCTTCCTTTTTGGCCACATCATCCTGATACATAAATGAAGAATTTTGATAACCTGGGCTTCTGAGTCTCAGTTTCATTGCGGGAGCCATAGAATACTTAACTCCTCAGTCCTCTCCTAAAAGCTTCAAGGAGAAGACATCCCCATGGGTGTACTTCCACGACCTCATGGAGGCATCGTCAATAAAGAAAAAATTCCTCCCATTTGTAAAGGATAAGATCTTATTTTCTCAACAACTCTACCCAAAATTAAGATGCAGCACTCCAATGGGAAACTCTTCCCAAGCCACTCTCCAGCTTGACTCCGTCCTTCCTATCACCCAATGAGTCACTTGCTTTGGACCATTTTATCCCCTTATCATTACCAAGGTAATTTATTGACATCATTCTTAGAGTAAGCACCAAAGAACTGGTTAAGATGTTAAAATATTACCATGTACAAATTGATTATGCTAAAGCTGTTTCTCAAGAAGAGTAAATTTAAATAGGATTAACATTGCTATCATGTTAGCCAAACACAAACAAGCAAACAAAAATTTTTGTCAGGTTTTTTTGTGACTATGGAAGTACATTATTGAAGAGCTACCAAACAAATGGTTTATTATCTATTTTACAAAACCAAGTATAAATGAACCCAGAGGGCTGACATTTGACAGTGGTGCTGAAATGAAAAGCAAATACAAGAGAGCTCACATTAAGAATTTTGAACCAAAAGATCATATTTGCTTTCTTCCTTGTGTGGGGCATAATTTCAGCTTTTTATTATGCAAAACCATTGGTTCAATTTTATAATGCAGAAAAACTGCTTGGCACAATTCACTAATTAAATTCACTATTTTTGTATCAAATATTTTAAAATATTTTATTTTAAAATACACTTAAAGCTGTACAAATTGTACTTGGTTGTCTGAAATGGGCTGATGTCCTAATGACCTTCCCACTCCTCTGTACACAGCCCAGTGCTTCTGATACCCCATAAAAATACCATCTGCCTGTGGTCCTACAGCTCTGATGCCCCATAAAAATACCATCTGCCTGTGGTCCTACAGCTCCAGGGATTTTTCCAGCTCTGTCTGCCACCCTTGTTTACTCTCACTCTAGTCTAGTTTCCATAGTTCCCAACTGTTGCAGCTTATACAGAATCTGTCACTCTGTGCTAATAGCACAGTTGGACTGTCTGCTGAGCTTTGTTTTCATCTTCCTCTGGCATGCCTCCAGGACAGCCTTGCTTCATACGTTGCCCCTAGGAGGCAAGTCCCTTCCTACCCACAAAGTTCTCTGGTCTGCCTTCCCAAGCCTGTTTCACTGCTCCAAAAGACTGGAGGGAAATCGACAGTGATAAGAAAGTGTTGGTGCAAAAAAAAAATAATTTGCAATTTCCCAACTTCCTTAAGCAATTTAGAGAAAATAAAAAAAATAAGAATTCAACTAAAGACTCAGAAGCATGATTTTTATGTCAATTTAAAAGAACATAAAATCTCTGACCAAGACATAAACTGTAGACTACGGCTATTCGCAAGATTAGATCATATGATTGACATGTTTGAAATATTCCTAGAAAAAAAATAAAGTACCATGTGCATTTAACTGCAGTATACACAAATTATTGTACATACTGACATAAATGTATTACACCAGCTTTTTTAGTGGTGTTTGGCCTGAAGCCCTTTTGTCACAAACTTCTTCAGGACCCCATGCACACAAAACAAGCTACAAAATGGAATCACTTGAGGAGAGCTGTCCAATAGAAATATAATATGAGCCACATAGGTAATTTTAAATTTTCTAGTATCTGTATTTAAAAAATAAAAATTCAGAGGTGAAGCTATTTTAAGGATAAAATTTTATTTGACCCAATATATTAAAAATATTGCCATGTCAATAAATATACAAACTATGTATAAATATAATTATATAAAAGTAATAAAAATATAAAAATTATTGAGATAATATAAAATTATCAGAATAACTCATGTTCCTTTTTTTAACAGTCTTTGAAATCTTAAACTTTACAGCACATCTCAGTTTGGACTAGTTACATTTCAAGTGCTCAATACATGTGGCTAGTGGCCAACATATTGACAGCACAGCCTTAGAGGAATGAATATTTGCAATCAATTTCCTATAAAAAGAATTATTTCTGTAATGAGAATACATTCTTGAAAGAAAATAAGATGCAAAGTTTATGCTTATTAATATCTCAAAATAATTGAAAAGATTTAATTCTCACCAAAAACAAGTCCCTTTTTATATACTCAGTTATCCAGTATAAACATGCAATCACAAGCTATCATTTTGAGTTCTTATTGCTGCCAGATAAAAATCTGAGACCTCTCATTCTAAGCATCCAGCTGGCTGGATATTCAGCATAAAGCTGTCCCAGTCCTCTCTATGGAAATAAGGCTCTGAGATGAGAGAAGACAGGTTAATGGAATAGAACATGCAGTGAAAAGAATATACAGCAACGAGGCATAAGAAATAGTGTATTTTCAATCCTATTTGCAATTTCAGGGATGACATAACATTGCCATAAATTATTGTTTCCTTAATTAACTTTTTATGCTCTCTTCTCTCATCTCTAAGAGACTCTACAAATTTAATGAGAATTGATCTCATCATAAGAATTTTTTAAGTAGAAAAACTCAACTTTTTAAAATGTAGTTTTAGAAAAGCCTTTAAATCTATACGAAAAAAATCTAGCATTTTTATTTTAAAAAACCAAAAACCATACCCAAAACGCCCTCCTGTAATTGATTAACCAACACCACAGGTATGTATTCATTCAACCTGCATCTTTTGCATAGACATTATATGCCATATGTTGTGCATGGAACAGAAATACAACAAAGAACATCCCCGCTCCTGCCTAGAAGTTCACATTCTATTGGAAGAGACAAACTGTGTGCACTGTTTGTACTCATATTAGAAATGTGCAAGATGCTCTGAGAGAAGTATACACAGGTCATTTGGAGAGGCATTAAGAAGACATCTAACCTCACTTAAGTGGGCCAGATAGTTCTGAAGGAGGTAATAGACAAGCTGAGTCCTGAAGGATAAGTGGAAGTGTTAAGGCCAAGTAAGGGAAAACAGGAATAAAACAAACAGTATTATGTGAAAGAATAAGGCTCAAATGAGGCAGTCTTTCACAGAGCTTTAAGAAAGTTTGTCTAGTGAGTCTGTAAATATGAGGAAAAAATGGGGCAAGAAATGAGGCTGGGGAATTAAGTAAACAGAAGTCAAACTTTGAAGAGCCTAGTACAGCCATTCTGAGGATGAGGAGCCACTGAAGAAATTTATGTAGAAAAGTGACATCACATTATGCATTATAAAAGTCATTCTGGCTGCTCTGTGGATATGACATGGCTGGGGAACAATATTGGACTGAGGAAAACTCATTGAGAGAATGGTACACCTTAATAATTGGTGACTATCTGGACATCCAGTGATTAGAAGGAAATAAAAGGAGAATGTGGTAATGATTCCCAGGTTTCTTGCTCTGGCAATGAATCGTTAAGGCAGAGGATCATAATAATAAATGCTAAATTAAGCACTTACTCTGTACCAGGTATTGTACTTGTTTTTTGTTATTAAGCAATTTAATCTTTATAACAACTGTATGAAGCAAGTGCTGTAATTATCCCAACTTAACTGTTGCAGCAACAAAGACCTGGAAAGTTAAATAACTTAATTAACATCACACACCTATACAGGTATTGGAGCCTAAGTTTCAATACTAGCATCTGTCTCCAGATATGCTAATCTTGGCCAGTATACTGAAAGCACATTGGAAATACAGGAATCATGTAAAGCCTACTTTCCAATATTTTGTTTTGATCCATGATGATTTCAAAGAATGTTATATTGTTGCCATAATTTCTATACCATTCCTGAGAAGAGAGACACACCCAAAGGTATTTATTTCAAGAAACTTTATTCCATTCAATTAGAACTCTCCTAGCAGCATTTGAATCACTGCTCAGCTAGCCAGTATGACTCTCTTAGAACTTTTAGTGTGAAATTGATAAAACATTCCCATCCCTAAAGGACTTTATCATTAAAAACACATGTTTATGGAAGGCATTTCTATTTGGAGTTCTGCATCATAATTATGAGTGGGTTATTAAGGTGACCACAGTCCTAGTTTGCCCAATACAGCACTGGTTTATGCTCGTTATCAGCATATAACTATGAATAATAGCCCCTTGTTTAACTCTCAAAGATATTTTGGCTTAGAAAATAAATTAATTGGTAATTTTTGAGTTGGGTATGGACAAAGAAGAGAACATTCCAATAATCTTGATATTGCGCATGTATATGAATGTGTGTATGTGTGAGTGTGTGTGTGTGTGAGTGTGTATGTGTGTGTGTTCTGGAGAAGTATCTCTAATTACTGATCATGGGATTCCCTGTTTTACCCAGGGTTCCTATACTTCCAAACCACACCTCACCTACTTCCCCATTCCATCCTCCTCAGTCTATATAACTACAAATGACTATAAAAACAAAAAAGACGACTACAAACCCTGTACTACAAAGCTTAAAAGCTATCAGACCAAGTGTGGAACTAAAAGATTCAGAGTGACATAGAGCAAATTTTCCCTCTTCCTGATATGGAGACCAGATTTTAAAAATATTCCAAGGAAAGGTGAAATTGAGGAGGGAGAAATCACATATATAAGAAAGCAAGAGACAGAAACCAATATCACCGACCGTATCAAGGGCAGGAATCCAAGCAGAATCCATGCTGTGCTACTTCACACATAACTTTCTGGTATGATCAATTGCCAACAGTAATGCATGGCTCATCAGTTGACTAGTTTGATGGGACTCTACTCAGTCCGTCCACATGCTCCATCAGACCCACCCCAGTGTGCTATCCAGCGACCCAAGACACTTGAACAACTGGGACTCCTGGAGGAAAGGTGATTAGGTATAGGAAAAATCTTTCCCTTGACTAAAGTGACATTAAAATGCTATAAAATATTTAACTCTGAGTTTCATTGAGAGGGTTATTTTATTTCATTTCCAGGTATTTTTCAAGAAAAAATAAATTTACCTAATGCTTTGACTCCCTGGCTACTCCCACCTCTGAGTGGGGCCAACATTCCATGACAAAACAGAGGAGAATAAGAAATTTCAGCAACGAATTGCCTGGATTACCATGAAACAAGACCAACCTACTTAGGACACTAGGGAGTGAGCCTCTATGTGTTTCCAGACCATGGTCCTACCAGAAAGAATGACACATTCATTTCCACTCAGTGTCAGCTGGGCACAGTGAATGAATGATTCATTCATTTCACAAATATTTATTGAGTGCCTCCTCTGTACAAAGCACTGATATAGACATTTAGAATGCATTAGTGAACAAAACTATGGCAGATTGTATTCTCCAAATATTGCTGCACCTGTATATTCCATCCCACATGTCTTCTTGCAATGTGATGTCCTCCATCAAGAGTGTAGGGCCTCTGACTTCAGTAGAAGGTATGCTGTGTGTCTTTTGGGATTAGGTTATAAGTGATGATATAACTTTTGACTGATTTGATCTCTCTGGAATATACACCTAAGGAATCCTGAGCCTATATCTGAGAGGTCTGACTACCCCCTAAGGCCACCATACCAGAGAGTTCATGTAGAGTGACCACTTAGAGATGCCTGAAAAACCTCACCTCTTTCAGCCCTATGTCCAACTACATTCTTCACCATCTAAACACGACAAATTTCTTCCCCCTATACTGCCATTAGCTGCTCACTGATGATGACGATGACAAGGGACACAGATGAGATAAGGCTCACAAGCAGTAGGAGCACCAGCTTGAGAACCTCAAGAACCTCCAAGGAGCCATGTACACACAAGGCATCTGGACTGAGTGCTGGAGCTCCATCATCCTCCCCGACCTTAATCCTCATTAAAGATTTCACACACACACACACACACACACCTTCCCACATGAGGCATCAGATATGCGAGTGAGCTTTAGATGATTCCAGTCCCCAGACTGCAAGCTTGCCCAGCTGACACTGAGTGGAAAGAGTTGAGCTGTGCCCACCAAAACTTGTCAAATGGCACATTTGTGAGCAGAGTAAATGTTCTTGGTTATCCACTAAACTTTAGGACTGTTGGTTATGCACCATCAGACAACCAAAACAACAAGAGATAGGGAGGCCCTGATGGGTAACATTTCATGATTTCTCTTGTGTGAATACTCTTACATGGCTGATTTCCATCTATTAATCATTTAACGACTGGTTCTCGAAATCCCATAGTATAATCAGTTCTCACAAGTCAATGTGAGCCTTTTCAAGCACAGCACTGCCTGTCCTTGTGGAACTTACATTCTAGGAGGATGATTGGTTCAACATTCAGAAATCAGGGTAATTCAACAGACTAAAGAAAAAGAATCAGCATTGAAATAGGTATAGAAAAGTGTTTGACATTCATGTTACAATTTTTCAGCAAACTGAAAAGAGAAGAGAATTTTCTCCAAAATCCTAGAGCTAACATTATACTTAATAGCAAAAGACTGAATCTTTTTTTCCCCAAAGTCAGGAATAAGACAAAGATATTCATGCTCATCACTTCTATTCAACATCATCATGGAGGTTCTAGCCAGTGCAATGAAGCAAGAATAAGAAACAAAAAACATACAGATTCGAAAAGAAGAAAAAAGTGTCAGTATTTGTAGACAACATGTTTGTCTATGTAGAAAATCTCAGAATCTACAAAAGAAGTTACTAGAACTAATCTTTAAGTTTAGCACATTTGCAGGATACAAAGTCAATATACAAAAGCCAATTGTGGTTTTACATGCCATCAATGAACAATTAGAAACTGGAATTGAAGAATCCAGAAAACATTAAATACTTAGTTATAAATATATAACAAAATATATATAAGATCTGCACATTAAAAACTTCAAAACACTGATGAAAGAAATTTTAAAAGTCTAAACAAACAGTACAAATAAATATATTATGATCATGGATTACAACACGTTTAACATTGTTAAAATGTCAGTTCTCTGGACATTGTTACATAGATTTAATAATTCCAATTAAAATATCAGCAGCTTTTTTATGTGGAAATTGACAAGCTGGTTCCAAAATTATATGGAGAAGCCAAAGAAGTGGAATAGCCAAAACAATTATGAAGAAGAGCAACAAAGAAGATGAACTTGTACCACTTGATTTCAAGACTTAGCATAAAGCTACAGTTATCAATACAGCTTTGTATTAGAGAAAAAATGGGCATACAGATCAATGGAGTAGAATATAGACTCCATAAATAGATCTCTACATGCACTGTCAATTGATTTTGTACAAATGTGCAGTTTAAAGAAAAAAGGGTATTCCTTCCAGCAAATGGTGTTGGACAATTGCAAACATACAAGCAAAATGGACCTTAGTCATTACCTTGCACCATCTCAAAAAATTAGCTCACAATGCACATAGAGCGTAGAGTTAAATACAAAACCTAAAACTATAAATATCGGATAAAAAATTAGGAGAAAATCTTTTTGGCCTTGGGTTAGGTAAAGTGATTTTAGGTAAGACACCAAAAATACAATTCATAAAACTAAAAAGGAACAATGCTGCTATAAATGATTATTATACATATTCATTTATTAATATTGTAGGTATCAATAATTGAATGTTATACAAAGAATATTATAGTATGTTGCATCTGTAGTAAGGGAAAGTAGATTGTCAGACATTAGACCCTTACTATTAATTGTTTTTGTCTCTAGCTGAACCATCTTGTATTATTCTCTGTTCAACTGCTAATGTGATTATTTTTCAGCAAGGCTTACCCTTGTTTTTCTATGCTAAAAAACATTAATATCCTCCAGAAAATCTACAAAATAAAATCCATATTTGTTTAAATATGTCACTCCGGGTCTTTCCCTTCTGGTATTATGCTCAATTATTCTTCACATCTTGCACTGTACATCCCAGCAATACCTGGCGTTCTTGGACTATATCTTATTCTGTGTCTTTGGATACTATTCTCTCTACCAGGAATAACAGAGTAGAGTCATTTTATGTTATGTATCTAATGATAACAGTATGTCTGGGCTAACCACTATAATACACAAGGAGAAATTCTTTGAAAAGGGTTAATTAACTCTGTTAAGTGAGAAATTCTACTTCTTAGTACTTAACCAAGGCATATGAAATGAACATGAAATGTTAACAAAAACACTCTACAAAAATGTTTTTAGTATCTTTAATCATAATACCCCCAAACTGGAAACAGCCCAGGTATTAATAGAAGAATGGATGAAAAATTTGTGTTATATGCATAAAAGAGAATAACACTCAGTAATAAAAAGTAACTCTCAACATACACAACAACATGGATGAATCTAAAAAATATGCCAAAGCAAATAAGCCTTTTACAAAAGGTTATGTGTTTTATGTTCCATTTATATGAAGTTCTAAAATAGGCAAATTAATCTATGGTGAGAAAAAACTCAGAAGAAAAGATTATTTCTGTGGGTCTGGAGGAACATGAAATAACTTTCTGGGGGGATGATAATGTTCTATATAGAAGACATACCAAATGTACTTGATAGAGGTTTGGGTTACACAGGTGTGTGCATTTGCCAAAACTCATCAAATGTCATACTTAGATTCTGCATTTCATTTTATGTAAATTTTACCTAAAAATAGGATCAGTAAATGAATACCTAAGTGTAGTTAATGATATGTGTGTTGAAATGTTGAGGAGTGAAGCATACAGATGTTTACAACTTACAAAGAAATGCACTAACAAAAGTTCAATATCCAGAACATATAAAGAACTCCTGCAAACCAATAAAAACTCCCACAAACCTTTAAGAAAAAGGCAAGCAATTCTATAGAAAAATGGGCAAAGTTAAAAACATGTACTTCAGAGAACAGGAAACTTGAATCGCAAGAAACATATACAAAAGATGAACAACCTCATAATTACATAGGATAATGCAAATTAAAGCAACAATGGGATATAATTTCAAACATATTAGAACAGTAAGTAATAAGAACTCTGATCAAGGGACTTCCCTGGTGGCCCAGTGGTTAAGAATCCGCCTGCCAATGCAGGGGGCATGAGTTCAAGCCCTGGTCCGGGAAGATCCCACATGCCGCAGAGCAACTAAGCCTGTGTGCCACAACTACTGAGCCTGTGGTCTAGAGCCTGTGAGCCACAGCTACTGAGCCCGCGAGCCACAACTACTGAAGCCCACGTGCCTAGAGCCCGTGCTCCACAACAAGAGAAGCCACTGCAATGAGAAGCCCACGCACCGCAACAAAGAGTAGCCCCCGCTCGCCGCAAATGGAGAAAACCTGCATGCAGCAACAAAGACCCAACGCAGCCAAAAAAAAAAAAAAAAAATTAATTAATTAGAAAACAAGAACTCTGATCAAATTTGGAAATATGAATAAACAAAAATTCTTACTGAATGGCTTTTAAATGAAACCACTATAGAAAGCAATATCTAAAAAATTAGAATATGTGCATAGCCTAGATTTTCAGATATATACCTTGGAGAAACTCTTGGGTATGTTCATCAGATGGCATATACAAGGATGTATATTAAAGCATCTGTTAGTAGGAAAATGGATAAATATAGAATATTTTTGTGGAATTCTATACAGCAGGTA
This sequence comes from Eubalaena glacialis, assembly GCF_028564815.1. Taxonomy (NCBI): domain Eukaryota; kingdom Metazoa; phylum Chordata; class Mammalia; order Artiodactyla; family Balaenidae; genus Eubalaena; species Eubalaena glacialis. The sequence continues at coordinate 100,889,968 of NC_083719.1, forward strand.
AATTGAGTGAACTAGATCTACATCAAAGTAATAGATTTGAAAATAAAATGTTGGGACAGCACAGCAAGTTGCAAAGGTACAGCATATGCTTCTGCTGATGCAAATTCTGAAAACACAGAACAACACTATATATTTTTTATGGATATTTGTATGTATCACACGAGTAAGGTGATTGACAGAAATATACCAACAAACACAGGCAAATGATAGAGGTTTCCTTAATGAAGTAAAAGTTATGAGAACTTACATCTTGAAAATTACTGTACAAAATAAAAGCTCAACTGCATTCTTCCTATTGGAAAGAAGCTACCCTATATCCTAAGTCACCATGAAATTATTCTGTTGCCAAAAAAACCAGAGCGTGGGATGAGTACATTGTTAAGTATTTAGGAAGACTCAGTGATTCTCATGAGGGCTTTTATAACCTTTTGGCTCCACATGACTTTTTCTGGAAAATCTGGCTATATGTTTACCTAAGTGGTAAAAGTCATGGCAATAACCCTGTTTTTTTTTTTTTTTTTTTTTAATTAATTAATTAATTTATTTACTTTTGGCTGCGTTGGGTCTTTGTTGCTGTGCACGGGCTTTCTCTAGTTGCGGCGAGCGAGGGCTACTCTTCGTTGCGGTGCACGGGCTTCTCATTGTGGTGGCTTCTCTTGTTGCGGAGCATGGGCTCTAGGTGCGCAGGCTCAGTAGTTGTGGCTGGCAGGCTTAGTTGCTCCACGGCATGTGGGATCTTCCCGGACCAGGGGTCAAACACGTGTCCCCTGCATTGGCAGGCTGATTCTTAACCACTGCGCCACCAGGGAATTGAAGGCTACTTTTCAGTGACTGCAAAGTCAACTATCCAGGTTTATCCTCCACATCAGGTACAAGGTACAGGTACCTGAAATCTATTCCATGCACATGCATAGGTAGTAAAAGTTAGAAAATAATAAAAGTAAAAATTATATACAATTTCAGGGTAGTGTTTAGTATAAGGAGAAAATAATGAGTCATGAGAATTTACTCTATCATTATATTTTAATTCTCTTTCAAAAGGAGAGCAGAAAAAAAAGGAAGATGGAGGTAATGATGCCATAGTCTTTCAGTCTCTGAATCTCTACACAAAATGGTCAGAGTAACAAAGTATAAAATTTAAAACTCACAAAAAAATATTTACAATAATACAGGTGACACATCCCAGCATTAAAGAGCACACAGACAAACCACCCGCATCCACAAGACCTGCCTAATGTCAGCACTGATAGGAGAGAAAGGAAAGAGAAACAACTAGAAGTCTGACTGAAAACAGCCATCAGATTTTCAGTGGAATAAGAGGCAGCCAATTTGAGAGCTGTATCTCAACTGCCAGGGATTTTACCCACTCCACTAGTGGGTCAATGCAAAAGAATCACTGTAAAATGGAAGGACCTGAAGCAGACTGCCTACAAGAAATCTCAAAACTGACCAGAAATGGCTCCCTTCCAGGACAGGACCTGACAGTGAGAAGAAAATGCTGGGAGTGAAATCAAAACTGCAATACGGCCACACTAACCAGGGTGACTCAATTTTACACTGATATGAAGTGGCAGCTCCAGAGACCCCCAAAATGAGCAAGGCCAAGTAATCCAGGAGAAGTCACAGATCTTTGTATTCAAAAAGAAATTTATATAAAGCTGTGAGAAGCATTTTTAATACAATTGCAATGCTGGTCATGTAGAACGCATTCATGAACGTCCCCATGAAAACTCACAGTCAAATATGGTAGTCTAGAAGTTCTATAGTGTCCCTTGCCTTGTCTCTTCTCAAAAAGAATTTTCAAAGTTGTTGATAATGTAAACCACTTATCTATGTAACATAGTTCTGGGGGTTCTTCATTAACTACTACATCAAAGAATTTCTATCATTAGTCAGCCCTCAGGTCTGGACAGGTCTGAATTGAAAGAGATTAGCCATATTCAAAGCCACTGGGACTGTATAATGGGAAAGTACACACATTTTAAATTGAAATGGTAATTCTCTAAAATCCTCTCTGAAGATAATAGTTTACTTCTATCTATCTTCACCATATTTGCACATGCTTTTCTAATGTTTGGGACTCAAATGATGCTCAAAAAGTAATTTCTCTGAACTTCTAAATAATACTGGTTTATAAATTCTCTTTAAAAATGTTTGCCTAAGTTATCTATGTAATAATACCACATGCAGTAGAAATTAATACCCATGACTATTTAGGGCCCTTAAAAAATCATAAATACACATAGAGAATACTATTTGCTATAACTATTCTCACATTCTCCTGGAGGAATAGCACCCAGTACTAGTACTAAGACTGAAAAGTAAAAATTTGAATTAAATTAGATATGCTTTGATTCCCAAAATATGTTTTCTTATAGCAACAATGAGGGATTAGGTTTTTTGGTTTGTTTTTTTGTTTTTTAGGAACAGGAAAAAAAAGGGGGAAAGGGAAGGGAAGGGAAGGGAAGAGAAGGGAAAAGTGCTGTATCTTTCAACTTCAAACACAAATTGAGTAAATAGAAATGAGATTTTTTATTACTAAGTTCACATTTCCCCATAAATATTCTCCAGTTTCCAGCTTTTAGTACCCAAATTTTATGCTCAGTCATTTTATGAATTTACTTCTCTTGGAAAACATGTGTATTTGATTACATCAGTCATTATATATATATCTTGATCTATCTAGCCATATTGCCCTTTGGTCTGAGTTGAGGTATAAATATTTAAATGTTTGTTTCAGAAAGTGGGCATCAGAAACTAATAGCATGAAGCAGGAGTGCCTGATAGTTCAATTAGGGACACAAAACTACAAAGGCCAAGTGATCAAACAGCCCTCCATTTGCTGTTGGAAGAGTACTCTTTCCAGAACAATAGACTGTGAGTCCCTAAAAATCAGGGATGGTACAGGGTTTTTTGTTTTTGTTTTTGTTTTGTTTTGTTTGGCATCTTCAATGTTTAGTGCAGTGCCTGGCACATAGTAGGTACTAAATAAAGTATACTGAATAAAAAAATAATTAAAAAGTGAAAAACACACATACACTTTCCACAAACAGAAAAAGAGATTTTGGACCTCAAAATCTTGAACGATCTTACCATTTAAAAGGCTAGTGTCATGAATCACTGAAATAATCTAGTATTGCAGAAAGGTGCTAGGGAAAGGAAATAAGTCTTTCCTCACCACCCCAGTTTCTTTCTTCTGTACTACTTTTTTTTCTCTTTCTCTTGCAACTAGGTGGTCTCACAATCTTCTTGCATTATTTTATTTTTAGTATAACAAAAGAATGTAATAAGAAGATATATTAGTTAAAATCAAAAATTTTTCCAAGTAAAAGGGAAATTTTACAGTTGAGCCCCTATACATGCCAGGTACCTTATAAACATTATTTAATTTAATCTTCACAAGCACAACCTAAAATAGTGATCATTATGATTTTTTTTTTAAATGAGGAAACTAGAAGGCAAATGGTTGATCCAAAGTGAAATAACTGGAAACAATGGAACAATGGAATAATAGTTAACACAAAGCCTTTCGACTTCAAATCTCATGTTCTTTCCATACTTCTGTACTCTTTACAAAATAACTGATCTAAGGCTATACTACTTATATCGTAAGTATTATTTTAAATAAATTTATCACAGATTTCCTTAAGAGATAAACTCCTTAAATAAATTTACAATATTAAATTCATATAAAATCCATTTAATAAATGACTTTTACAAAACACAGGTTGTTTAAAGTCCACTATAATCAAATCTAATATCAGTGACAGTTCAACAATACATATATAGAAGAAAGTGAATCACAAATAAGGATTCTAGCATCTATTTTAAGCTTTGCCATTGATTTATATTTGCCACATAATCACATTCTCCTAGTGAATCAATCTGTTTTCTAATTTTAGAATATGAAAAAAATGCTGACCACCAAACTGGGATATCTGAAAACTAGCTACTTCCTCAGCTAACTTGATAAGTTCTTATAAAGAAAAAATAGTATAAATATGTAAAACAATCAAAATTGATCTATAAGTAAAGGAAGTTGATGACAGAGTTAGAAAAGCAGTTTCAAGTATTTCCTCTGACAGGTACAGAAAATAATTTATTTATTTATTTATTTATTTATATATATATATATATATATATATATATATTTATATATTTTATTACAAATGACCCTTTTAGTTGATTTTCAATTGTATGTTGTGCTGTCATAGTAATTCACTAGAAAACTGCTAGACTGGTAATTTACCAGAATAGAAACTAAAGTAATTCAGATTTTTTTCTAAAAACCTAACTTCAAAAATTTTTTAAACTCTGCGAGAGTAAAATGGATCACATATGGAGATTTTGTTTTTATTTTTGGTAGCTTTAGCAATGAAAAATGTCATCTAAGTTCAATCTAAAACAATATCATTACATGTATTATCAAAATCTATTCCACTCAGTCACCATTCAATATTATTACAAAGCTACTATGAGCTACCACTGGGCTAGAGGTGGAGCTATAGAGGAGAATAAAAAGCTCCTGCCCTTGTGGAGCTTACATTGCAATGGGAGATAATTAACTAATTAGCTAAAGAAAGTTGTATCAAAATAAATTCTGAGATAATAATATATAAGGGAAATTTTAAAAAATAAGTGTATGTATGGGGAACATTTAGTGGATAAATCCACTTTAGGAACAAATTAAGAATATCCCACTTTAGTAATGTCTGCATTGCTTATAGCCCCAAGTTTTGTTTTTTTTTTAATTAAAAGCAGTAAAAACAATTATTAAGTTAATCCAACAAAGCTATTTTCATACTTTCTTGTCTCTATGAAATAAAGAGTAACCATTTTAAAACAATGTTTTATAATAGTCATCATTATTTTTAAACAGTGAAAGAATTTTTAGTTTGAACCAAAATAGATAGGGTCATTATGCCATTTGTAACAAACTTTGGTGAGTTTTCTTCTTTGCATCCATCTCCCCTTTCTTCTACCAACAGAACTTTGAATAACAGCAGAGAATACACCTAATCCAGCTCCCTGCTCCAATGGACAGTTTTCCATTGTTTAAGATAATCATATCTCCATTTTCTTAGCCACAGTGATTTGTACAAGAATGGGGATATTAAGTCATTCAGAATCAAATGGATTTGGAGAGACATTTCCTGTGGATTAAAAATTCTCCTCCTCCTTTATCAGGAGTACCAGAATGGCTGTATTCTTTTCTGCTGGTCTAAATGTATAATTTACTTAGGCCCTGGCACTTCTATAGCCAACTTTGGGGTCACAAGTAGACAATCAACTTGAGAATAGAGTCAACACTAAGGAAGCAGGGCACAGAAATGTGTTCTGGTCAGATCTTTAAACCCTAAATCAAACTATTCATTTGATTTTATTAAACTGGATTGGATAATATTTTTAATCCTAACTAATTTCTAACTAATCCTCAAGAGCCTGGTACATGGCAAAACCAAAATCGGAATATTCTGTTTTCTTCAAAACTTTGCACCAAAGTCTTCTGAATCTTTGATCTAAAAGACATGGCATCAAAATAGTCCCTACTTTGTAATTATTTAACTCTTTTCTTTCCCACTTTCTTTTTGTCTCACTCTCCTCAGCCCTCACAGTGTCTGTAGATGGGGCATCCCACAGCAGTATAAAAACATACTATTTAACTGCAAGACCTGTTTTTTTTTTTTGTAACAGCTCATGAAATAAGTGTGTTTAATATGTTATCAAAGACCTTGGGAATTTTATAAAAGACAACCCTCAAAATTCAGTGCAGATTCTCCTTTGATAACATGTGTCTCCATAGCTTTCCATTCTAATTGGGGCTTTAGTGATGTTAAAAACTTAAAGCATCTCTTTTAGGTGCTGGTACATGAAAACTTGGGAATAAAGGTGAACATAATGTTGTTATACTAGAAAAAAGTTTTAAGAGCCATACTCATTATATAACATATACTTGCAACAAAAAGTTTGTGGATCATCCATCATAGTCATTTCCATTTATCTTATAATTTTTATGTAAAACCAATTACCAAGTAACAGCATTACTGACTTGGAATGTTTTTAAAGTTTGGGGAGAAAACTATTACATATCCCTCCACTTTAACACTAAACCATTGCTAATATTTGTAGATCGCCTTCTAATATTTGTTTGTGCACATATTTTATGTGGTTATGTTCAAATTTCATTTCAATGCTTTGCTCTGTTCTTTCCATTTAACATTTTAATATTGTAATTTTTCATGCTAATACATAGTCTGAATAATCATTATTTTCATGGCTTCATAAAGTTTCATTAAGTGAATGACAAAATGTATTCAACCACATTTCCTACTATTACCTTTTAGAGGAAATACATATTTATCTGGTCATCAATTCTCTGCAGAACTTAATTTCAGATATTTAAAAAAAATGTTTGGATGGAGACATTTTTCGTTGGCAGAGCACTTACCTTTGGCATCTATTGAAGAATGCAAAGCAATCAAACTCTAAGGCCAATTTACATTGGGTCAGATATTCTGTATCAACTCAGGAAGCCTCATGCATCTATTTCAATTTGGAATGTCAATTTCTCAGTCAAAGGCTCAGGGATCTCTCTCTGCCTCCCCTCTGTAAATTGACTATGAGAAAATGGTAGATTGCCCATCTTAGTGTCCAGCTGCTTGGTATATACTTGGCCTAAGCACACAGATAATATCCTTGGTCTGGCAGTGGCTTTAATTTTTTAAATATTACAAAACTCATTCAGGTCCTTGAATCTACCAAACTTAAACTTTGGAATTTCTCCACTTTTATTTCACTTCTCCAAAACACTTATAATAAAGCTCATCTCACAGACATTTTCCAATTTATTTTTCACAAAGTCAGGTTTCCCTTTCCTAGCATTTCTCTATGTGAAATTGCTTACTTTTGGGAGGCATGGCCTCAGAGAAAAAAAAATCCACAGACCTATTTAGTAGTAAAGACTCCTTATAATCTTTAAAACTTCAAAGCATTGATAGAATAAAATTATTATAGCTAACATTTATTGAGGACTCACTATTAACCAAGCACAGTGTAAAGTGCTTTATATATTTTTAAATTTGATCATCATAAAAACATTATGAGACAGGTAAAATTATTAGCTTCATTTTTTAGAGGAGGACATGGAGTTTTTAAGGCTTATGAAAAACTTACTCAAGATCTCATTATGTGTAAATCTTAATATTGAGATAGGATTGATGTTTAATTCTATTTAACTTAGATATCAAAGGTAACTCGAGTTAAACATCATTCAGAAAAAATGAGAAAATGAGAGCTTTTTAATTATATGAAAATAGACTATACAATGTATTTCCCAAATACACTTCTGTGAAGTATGGTATACCTCCTTGTCATTACCCACACGCCCATGTGTGATAGGAAAACCTATAAAGGCATCATTTCTAGATGAGGCTTCAGAATTTTCCTCCAGAGAGTGGTCTAGGCAACCATCACCACCGATCATCTGGGGCAGGCTAAAGAGAAAAATCCTATTGTCATCCTAGGAGACTGTACAGGCCCACTGACTGAATCCTTCCAGAAAGGCAGCTGTGGTCTATGTACTAAATAACAATAGTGGGATAACAGTATCATCTACTTCATAGAACTGTTGAGAGCATTAAATGGGCCAAATATAATAAAACAAATTATCCTCCAAGTTTTTTTCAAAGTAACAGTTAAGAAAGTTGTCAAGAGCACTATTTCTTTTCTCATCATCTCAAACTGTGCTGAAATAGTTAATAGTATCCTAAAATTACGAAGTTACTGAGATTTGCAAAAAAGATTTGTCTTTGAACAATTGCTTCAAAATTTAGCCACAGCTTTAAGACAAGTTGGTAATAATAAACAATAATATATCATCTGATTTTTTGATAATCCTGTCAAAACAAGCATAAGGTTTATTCTATCAAAAAATTTTAAAAATCAGCATTGGCTGGAACATTTCTGTCCTATAGCACAGCTTTGATTCTGAAAACAAAATTTTACTATTCTATAGGGAATCCCAGAGCAAAACCAAGGAAACTGGATTAGAAATCAATAACTCTAGACTTAGTTTTAGATAAGACACTAGCTTCTAGGATTAGACCAACTAGCGAGCTCCAAAGCAGGAGGCATACTTCTCCAGAAGTGTACAACACAATGTGAGCATAGGAAGAAAATATTAGAAAAAAATTTATGTAAAATATAGTTAAAAAGAAAAGACATATTTTACTGGTATTTAATGAATTGATGGTAGTGAATGTATGAAATATACATGCATTGTAAGTTCAAATTAAAAACATTTTTGATAGAGATGTGCAGTCAAAAATTTAGAGGTCACCAAACAAGATGACTGGAGAACTTTTCCTACTTGAGGTTTTATAACTTATTCTAAGGTAGTGATTTAACTTCTCTGATGGAAAGAACTGAGAGGCATTAATAGAGAAAAGCTCCTGAAATGCCCTTACAAGTAGTAGGTAAGAGAATGATTACAGTGGCCAACAGAAGGCAATAAGGATTGGCGAATAACTGGAGAGCACTCACCTCCCTTAAATGGAACTATTTATTCCTCAGCTCCAGCTGATTGCTGCATGCAAGTATGTTCAGAGTATTCAAGAGTATCCAGAAATTTTAAATTTATGTGAATTTTCATGAGTTTTAAAAGACTCTTTAGGGAAAAAAGACAAGACAGAACAAAACACTATGGTCGTGATCCCATGATCAGGACAGCATTTTAGTATCTGGCATACTGGTTAGGAGCATGAACCGGAGATTGAGCCAGTGACAACTAAATGCTCAGCTAACAGCTCTATCACTAATAGTTTGTTTGATTTGGCTCAATTCCTAATCTGCCTAATCTTGCTTCCTGATCTGTAAAAATGAGAGTAACAATAGAACCTGCCTCATTAGGTTGTGACGATTAAATGAAAAAAATGCATGCAAGGTATTTTAGCACTGTACCTAGTACATAGCAAGTACTCAGCAAATCTCAGTTATAAGAATAACTAAGTTTTTATTATGTACCAAGCACCTTAAATTATCTTCAATTAAATTCTTTCACAAACCTATGAGGACAATATAATCTGTTTCACAGAAGAGAAAACTGAGGCTCAGAGAAGAATAAAGTGTGCCCAAAGTCACTATCTTCCCCAAGGCCAGAGTTTCAAGCTCTTTTTATCAAGCTATTCTTATCACACACAGATTCTCATCGGTAGAATCGCATCTTCTGTGCTAGAGAAACAATTGAGTAGTTTCGGACTGTTATTTCTTAGTTCTACTTAGAAAATAAAACCAAGGTGAGGTGAGGTTAGGTGTTTTTCTCTGGTGGCTTATGATCTGAAAACCTCACATAATAACAAAGAACGTTTCTGTGGTCAAAATTTCATGTGTTACACTGAACCTAAAACCTAATTAACTCATGAAAGAAAATTAAAATAAGGATTCCTCAAAGAAGTAAACAGGCCATGAGGACCATGAGACATAATTATCAGTATTGCCAAATTAATTAAATACTCCACCATTCTCCTCTACTACAAATGATCTGACTTTTCATCGAAGTATGCTATAATTTCTTTTTAGCCTCACTTCAGATTAATATCATAAAGAGAAAAACATAAATTTATTTGTATAAGAATGAGGACTGCCATTAAGTATTTATGCAACAGACATATAACTTCAAATTTATTAAGAAAGAATAAATGTATTTCAAGGCTTACCAGTTCTTCATCATGTTAGAAGCAATTCCTTACAAAGTTTTAACTTCAGTCTCCATGCAAAGAAATGAAGATTAAAACAAGGCTATCCACTCAATGGAATTCAATCCCCAAACTCCCAGCATTCAATTTTGCATACTTCAGGCTAGGAGTTTGCAAACTATGGCCCGTGAGTCAAATCTTGTCTTCTGTTTTTGTACATAAAACTTTATGGGAACATAATCATGCTCATTCATTTATGTTACTATGGTTGCTTCTGCATTAACAGGTGGAATTGAGTAGCTGTGTCTGAGACCGTACAGCCAACAAAGCCAAAAATATTTACCACCTGGTCCTTTACAGAAAGAGGGTTGACTCAGCAGGTCTGTGCTTTTCAAACCCTGTAGCTTTCAAAGAAATGTCTGGCCCTTGACTGGCTCCTGGGAAGTAACATCTACACCCTTGGAATATCCTGCCTGCTAAAAGTATCTTTGTCTATCTGGGGCCTTGGGCCATACCAGGTAGTTTATGCTAACAATATGATTTATGATATGGTCTTTAGGTCACAAATTATCAGTTTGTAACCTCTACAGCACCTGGAGACCAACCACAATAAAAACTCTGAATATCAAGGCTTGGCTGAGCTTCACTGGTTATCAAGACTTCACACATATCATCAGACATTGTTGTTGTAGAAATTAAGCACTATCCATACAATTCCACTAACAGAGAGAAAACTGGAATCTTGAGCCTGGTTTCTCCCGGACTCTGCTCTCTCCCATGCACAGTTTACTTCTGCCAATATTAATATGTATTCTTTCACTGTAATAAACTATAACTGTGAGTATAATAGCTTTTCTGAGTTCTGTTGGTAGTTCAAGTGAATCACTAAATCAGAGGGTGGTCTTCAGGACCTCTCAACTTATTGTCTCTTTAGAGAAAAAGTTTGTCAAACCCAAAATGTCAAAAAGACAAAAATTATTATACTTAAGCTAATATATACAAAGTTTTTCAGAGTTCACATTTTTTTTCTAACTTATTAGCAACCTTCTAACAAAAAAATTTTTTTAGCAAATTTTAATCCCTGAAACAAGACCATTCAATCAATAGTCAGCATCCAGCTAATCTATTTTCCTTAATCCACCTAAGTTCTCAGTTGTAAATATTTTCAGCATATAATATTTATTTGGAAAAATCGCAAGAAAAATTAGTAGTATGTGTTCTAAATGCAAATGTGTTCTCTACAGTGGCCAGAAATAGCTGCTAAAATTTAAGCTTATCAAAAAATAGTTAGGATGAAGCAAACCTGTCCTTGGGGCAGCCTTTATTTTCTAATTTTTAACTCATACAAAGATCAAGACAGATTATAGGAAGCCAAATCCATGTATTGTATTTTCTTGTCTTCAAATAATATACAAATAAATTTTCAATGATACATTTATAAAATAAAAAAAAAAAATTCAGACTTAGCTAAGGAGAGACTTTAAAGTATTATTGCAATGAGGGAAGGAAGACAATTGCAATTGGGAGTAAGCTCTGACCAAAGATCTGCAAGGCTCTCAAAAGTTAAGCAGAAAGGGCTTTTCTTTTATAGGGAGGAGTAAATAATCCTAGAAAGAACCGGGGATGGTGTATTAATCAAGATTCCCCAGAGAAACAGAACCAATAGGATATATAAAGATATAGACATAGATATATACAGATATGTGTTAGAGTAAGCTGGAGAACCAAGAAAGCCAGTGGTGTGATTCAGTCTGAACCAGAAGAGCTGAGAATCATGGGGCCTCTGTTATAAGTCCTGCTATGAGTCCAAAATCCCAAGAAACAGGAGCACTTACATCCAAGGGTGGGAGAAGATGGATGTCTCAGCTCAGAGAGGATGAATTCACTTTTTTGTTCTATTCAGGCCCTCAGTGGGTTAGATGATGTCCACCTGCATTGGTGAAGGCAGTCTCCTTTACTCAGTCTACTGATTCAGATGCTAATCTCTTGCAGAGACATCCTTAAAGACACACCCAGAAATAATGTTTTACCAGCTATCTGGCCTCTAGAAATATATAATAGTATCAAATCACACAGAAAGGGTGCCAACAGAGAGGAGAGGTAGCTACTGCTTGAGCATCATCCACTTATCTCAGGTTATGAGCATAGAACAAGAAATTTCTAAGCTTCCCATCATTTTCCTGTACTATATTTCTTTATAGTCACAAAGCAAAGGATGCAGCTGGAGAATTTTAGTAATGCCAGTAATGAGGAAGTCTTAGAATTTAAGAATAATTATATATCATATTTCTGTTTAATTTAGTAATTTAGATTAAAAATAAGGATCACTGAGCCAGTACTCTGAGTTGGGCACTAGTTTAGGTGGTGGTGGTAGACTATGGAGAAAGACAGATAAAGCCCTGACCTCATGGTGCTTCATTTCCAGTGGGGACGAAAGGAAAAAAAGTAAATAAAGAAGAGGACCATATTATTATAGATAGATTTTAGTTATTATAGATAGCTGAATTGTGTCCCTATCCTCAAAAATTCATATGTTGGAGTCCTAATACCAAGTACCTCAGAATGTTACTGCTCTCAGAGATAAGGACTTTAAGAGGTAATTAAGTTAAAATGTGGTCATTAAGGTGGGCCCTAATACAGTCTTACTGGTATCCTTATAAAAAGAGGAAATTGGGACATAGATAAACACAGAGGGAAGACTATGTAAAGACAAAGAAGATGGCTATCTACAAGCCATGTAAAGGGTACTCAGAAGAAATAATCTCAAATTTCTTAGCCTCCAAAATTGAGAAAACAAAATTCTGTTTTTAAGCCCCCCAGTCTGTGGTACTTTATTATGGCAGTGCCAGCAAGCAATAGTGATAAGTGTTATGTAGAAATAAAACCACAACTGAAAGTGTGATTGATGAAAGGAGTCTGGTGGGGGAGGCAGCACAGTTTGGTTAGAGAAGTCAGAGGAGAACTGTGCAGAGAGATGACATTTGATTTGAACAAATCATACTAAAACCCAGAATAGCCACATTTCAGGCAGAAAAGATTGAATTGTAAAAGTCCCAAAGAACACAAATGAGGCCAACAGGGCTGAAGGAAGGGAGCGAGAAAAGGAGAGAGTGGTCTGAGATGGTCTTGGAGAGGTCATACTTAAACTTGGTTGCTTGATAATTGGAAGCTATAAAACATGAGGAGAATTTACCAAAGGCTAGAGATCACGGTTCTACATCCTTCTCACTTTTGGAATCCATATGAATAAATCTGCTTCCAAAGTCAGGAATGAGGCAAAAATTTAACTGAGAGCTGAAGACCTACACTTTATTTTTTATTTTTATTTTTTTAACTTAAAAAATTAACAATAATTATTTAATATCATCACATACCTAGTTGAGGACCTACACTTTACTCTCAAAGTATAAACGATAATAAAAACCACATTGAGAATTTGACAGGCTTCATCACCCAAATAGTATATTATATTGTCCATCACAAGTTGATTACCTTTGAAAGATACAGAAAATACAGTGCCATATGGAAGGAGCACAAAATAAAAATTGATTCAGGGACGTAGAGAACAGAGTCATAAAAACACTAAATTAGGCAATTCATGCTGAAAGGCATGTTTCCAAAATTGTGTTTATGATATCAAATAACATCAAAGAGTTAATGGTTAAAAGAAGAAGAAAAAGAAAACCATGACATAAAAATGCCTTCTTGTCACCTCAACTTCTTGTCACATCAGCAGGATTAAACATACTGTGAAAACCCAACCCGATGGCATGTCTAGGAAAACTTTCAGCTTTAAAAAATATTTCTCAGAGCTGGTATATGAAACGGTTTAAGATTATCAGAAGAAATGAAATTTATACCGATTTTATATGTAAACTATATCAAGGATGGAAAATTAATGACAGGTATTCCTCTTCTCCCTCACTTGTCTCTGAAACTCATGACAACTATCACCAATCACTCCTGACCCTCTAATATCCCAATTCAGTTATCTCAATGGGGATGCTCTCAAACATTGTAAGGTGGGGAATATTGTTTGAACTATTTAAATTATGCTTTTCTCTTTTGCATCTCTATTCATGGGACAACCCTCAAGTCAGCCTAAGGCTTCTGTCTACCCAAATGGGGATGGAAAGACGGTTAACAGTTTGTCACAGTAAGAATATAAAGAGAAAAAAGGTAATCCATTTCTCTCTGCTATAAGACAATACATTCAAAAGTCTGGTTTTATTACAGGAAGAGAATGTTCTAAATTCATTTATCTGCCATTTTGTAATTAGGATACAAACTTAGTGGCCTTGATACTGAAGCTGTTTCAGGGAGATGCTGGCCAAATCACAAGCAGAAGATAGTAAGGATTCAGTAGTGACAGAACACATGCATGATATCCTGTCTCAAGGTCAAAATCCCAGAAAGGGGAACATCTGTGATTCTAGAAGTTAATTGTCTTATAGACTACACCCAAGCAAACCTAAAAGCAGCCATATTGAAATAAACTGAGTAATGAGGTAAAGACCAAGCCTTCTTTAGTTCCCATGTGGCATGGTGTACAGAAGCCCAGAGGTTCCCACATGCCCCAAGGGTCATGGAAGATAGCTGAGTTGAGAGTCAATGAACCTGCCCCAGGCAGTCTCCTGTAGCAAAACAGAGGGAGATGCCAAGGCAAAAACTAAGAGATGAACGTATCACTCCATTAGGGAGTTGGTGGCGCCATGGGTAACCAAGGTCAGCTGGGAAAAACCTGGGAAATGCCTTGACACAACAAAGAAAAACACTAGTTGTCATTAGTCAGGTAGTAAACCAGACTGGCTATATCTAACAGAGATCAGCAAGATTCCAGCAGATGCCATACAAATCTGAGGACCCTTTCCTCACCTTTATCACCAAGAGGACACATGTCATTTCCTCCTCCATATGACCAAGCGCCAACTTGAACAGAAATGGGGAAGACAATAAACTCTAAGTTGGAGCATTTACCTAAACGTTTCTTTCATTATTATATTACATTGAATTGCTATTTTGGAATCAAATCTTTAGTTGCTGACCCCATATACATACTATAGTTGGCCCTCCATATCTACAGGTTCCACATCCAAGGATTCAACCAACTGCAGATTGAAAATATTCAGAAAAAAATAATTCCAGAAACTTCCAAAAGCAAGACTTGAATTTGCTGCATTCCAGCAACTATTTACATAGCATTTACATTGTATTTAAAACTATTTACATAGCATTTACATGGCATTAGGTACTATACATAATCTAGAGATGATTTAAAGTATATAGGAGAATGTGTACAGGTTATATGCAAATACTACCCCATTTTATATAAGGGACTTGAGCATCCTTGGATTTTGGTATCCAAAGTGGGTCCTGGAGCGAATACCCTGAGGATACCAAGGAATGACCACATTCAGCAACATAAAGAGTTTCATGAGGAAAATCCAACCAGTTAATTAAAATTTTTAAGAGGCTCTATATTCTTTGCCTCTCTCAGTAGAAGTAAATTTGTGAACTTACTAAATAACAAAATGGAAATATTAAAGTTTGTGAGCCAAGTCTTTTTCTTGGACAATGCTAATGTGAAGGCTAAAAACATTTGTCTCTGTAACTTTTTTTTTCTATGTATATTTAGCTGATTCATCTCCAAAACCACTTCAGACTGAGACAGTCTACCTGTAAAATGTTACTTCAGACAGATTATATCATGTCTTGCAGCTTGGGAGATATGTAATTTTTTTTTCAGGTGTAGTCTTAACACTCATGGTGTTGATTAAAAGTTTAACTCTCAAAAACCAATCTACTCCCTTCATCTCAAAGTTCACAATGTTTGTTGAAGATGGAGTGGGAAGGCACAGGATACTTCCAAATCTACAACAAAATTTCTCACATTATCTTTTACTCAGTCAAATTAGACTTATTTATAAAAGTATCTTACAAATAATACTTTTAAAATAAACATTAAAATATACATAGACTGATTATGGGTTTATCAAAGTGCCTTAAACAACACTTTCCTTGAGATTCTAAATTTATAATGCTGCAGTTCCTCTCTCTTTCTCTCAATCCCTCTGTCATTCCTTCTCTTCTTCCTTCTCTCACTGGCACATATATTTTCTTTCTTTTCTTTTTTTAACATCTTTATTGGAGTATAATTGCTTTACAATGCTGTGTTTCTGCTTTATAACAAAGTGAATCAGCTATACATACACATTTTTCTAACTGGATTCCCTGTTTTTATCTTGTGGATGCCAGAATCCTCCCATGGGTAGACAAGATTCACTTTGACTTCCACATTTATCTCTGATTTCAAAAGAAGTTCTTAATGATGAGAAAATACAACCACATGTGCTTTTATGTGGAGTCATGCATTCCTACAATTCTGAAAATAGATGGCATAATTTAATATTATGAAAATATATGCTCTCTTCAGAAATTGTTTCTCTGAGCAATGCCATTCTTATAAAGCAATTCGTATTAGTATTCCTAGTGGGCTAGTAATAAACCTTACAAAGGACAAAAACAAAAACTACCTAAGAACTTCTTCAAAGTAATGGCATCTTTTGAAGTTACACTGCAAATGCCTGAATGGATAAGAAAACTCAGAATGACAAGTGACAAATACAGAAGTGCCTCTGAAAGGTTTGCTTAGTATATTTTCCATTTTAGAGACAGTGCTATAAATTCACTTATAATTTCATTTATTATTGCACATACGTAACTTGCACTTTTGTCCTTAACTATTAAGGTTGTTTATTATTATCAAATTATCTTAAATTAATCATAAAATACCACATTTGTTAGTTTTTTTTTGACAAATTAAAAAAAAGAAAAACTTTACTGGGTGGTTTTCAGGAATGAATTACTTAAACCAATTAGTATGTAATATCTTGATCATTCAGTTTGATGAAGTAGAAAGAACAATAGTTCAAGGTTCTGAGTTCCATTTCTTCAGATAACCTTGTTATCTTTGTCACTGACCAAGTATCTGGCCAGTGGTTTTCTCATCTACAAAATGGGCAAATTGGACTTTACCTCCTAGGCTCTGTCCAAGTCTGTAAACTTGTGGTTGACTATTTCAAACTTTTGCATACTGTGAAAAGGTGTCTAAACAAGACTAGAGTTGGTTATAATGCAAGTCAGAAGAAATCAGGCTGTTTTCATTTGGCTTCTAAATTTGAAACTATATTTTTAAAAAATGTTTGATAGTGTAATGGGCTAAATAATGGCACCAAATATATGTCTGTAACATCCTTGGACCTTGTGGATGTTACCTTGGAAAAAGGGCCTTTGCAGGTATGATTCAGTTAAGGATCTTGAGAGGGGGAGTTTATCCTGGATTATGCAGGTAGGCTCTAAATACAACCATACAGAGAGAGGAGACACAGAGGAAAATACACAGAAAAGAGGAAAAGACAATGTAACCGCAGAGGCAGAGACTGGAGTGATGTGGCCACAAGCCAAGGAAGATGGAAGAAGCAAAAAAATGGGGTCACTAGAAAATAGAAGCAGCAAGAACTTTTCTCCCTTAGAGCATCAGGCTTCTGGCCTCCAGAATTGTAAGAGAATAAATTGTTGCTGTTTTAAGCCACCTAGTTCCTGGTAATTTGTGACAGGAGCCTCAGGCAGCTAACACAGGTAGATTCCCTGAGAATAATTTATTGGACAGCCAGTGATGAAGACTTCTCCCTTGCTTGACCTCCTAGTTCCCTTGGAACAGGGTTCTACTCAAGGAGCTGAAGGGAAGTCCAAGGAGCTGCTATGGCAGAGCTTTTTGGTCCCCACTCATATTTCTCCCCCCGCAGGCGTATCTCTTTATTTCTGCTCCCTCCTTGTTCCATCTCTGGTTTTGTCCAAAACAGCAGCCATTTCTTTTTTTTTTTTTTTTTTTTTAAGTTTAATTTTTTTTAATTTGTTTATGGCTGTGTTGGGTCTTCGTTTCTGTGCGAGGGCTTTCTCTAGTTGTGGCAAGTGAGGTCCACTCTTCATCGCGGTGCGCGGGCCTCTCATTATCGCGGCCTCTCTTGTTGCGGAGCACAGGCTCCAGACGTGCAGGCTCAGTAATTGTGGCTCACGGGACTAGTTGCTCCGCGGCATGTGGGATCCTCCCAGACCAGGGCTCGAACCCGTGTCCTCTGCATCGGCAGGCAGACTCTCAACCACTGCGCCACTAGGGAAGCCCCCAGCAGCCATTTCTTATTATTTTCAGTGGTTTATCATTCAGTAATGTTCAAAGAGGCTAAAGGGAACATTTCCTAGCTTTTCAGAGAAAACTTTCAGAAAATCAGTAGTTTAATGTTATATGTAATAATTCACACTACACAAATTTTGAAGAATTTCCCAAGTTTCTTAAAGAAAATCTCCAAATGCTACTCCCATAGACCCTTACCTACTGACCTCTTAACTCTCAGATTTGCTTTTATCTTTCATTTCCCACCCCTAAGCCTTAGAATGCACAACTGCAGTATTTTATGTTAAATAACACGATATATAACATAATTTAGCCTTCTCATGAATTGGTTCCTTTTATCTGTTTGAATATTGATATTGATTATAGTCATTATTTTCCTTTACTAGTGTCCTAAACCTCATCAATTAACATGCAGGCAAATACAAAGCAAGCTATTCAGTCAGGTTTTCCCAAGAGAGTTCATATAAAATAGTTCTCTCTAAATAGTCACAAACATGGCAAGCAGAAAGAACCACACAAACAAAAGTATACGGATGGGAAAGTGCATGGAGAAATCTTTTTCTAAGAAAGTGCTCAAGAATCACATTGATTGCTCATTTCTTAGAAGCTGATAGCCTCAGATTGTTACATTAATAAACCTGTAATTCAGCTCTGGATAAGTATTCCCACTTACCCTACCACCAAGTAGTTTTTCTAAGGGTGTTCAATATACTATACATTTTGAAAGGAATCTAAAGTTACTTTCTTCCTAGAAATAAAATTTTTTAAAAAATGTCGTTGGAATACACCAGATATGAGATGCTTTTCAATTAGTTTGTTTATATTTGGTTTGGGTTGGGGAGAACAGGGCAATTTTCACCAATCTAATCTCATTAATCTCCAAGTTATGTGAGAGAGAAAAGCTACATAGCAAGCTATTTATTTTCTGTTCAGAGAATTCTTTTGTCATTCTCTTGAAGTTTAATGAAGAGTTTCTCCAAATCCTCAGAGCAGTTTAAGTGTTTATTTCAGCAAATAATATGCTTTCAGAAGCACACATCATTATAGAAGTCTTTCCTGGGAAACTTCCCTTGTGACATATTGTGGCCTCTTATTCCACTGTGCAAAAGAAGGTCATAATAAAGCACGTTTATACTTTGCCCACTGCTGCAGTCTTCTTCACTAGTAAAAAGTACTGGAAACTTGCATTTACATTTTTAAATTAACAGATATTTTAAGTATTAGTTTTATTTCCTGGTAATTTTTAATTGATTTGTTACTTTTTATTGGAAAATATACATATTTTAAAAGTATACATAGTGTACTATGAGCTTTCACAAATTGCATGCATTCATGCTACCAATGCCCAGATCAAGAAAGAGACCATGACCAGCACCCAGAAGATACCCTCATGCCCTGCTTCCAATCATTACCACTAAGCTCACCACTATTCTGATCTCTATCACAATAGATTATTCTGTTGTATTCATACTTTATATAAATAGAATCATATGGTATATACTTTGGGTCTGATTTCTTTCATTTAACATCATGTTTATGAGATTTTTCCATATTGTTGTGTTATAGATCATTCATTCTCATTCCATAAATAGTATTCTACTGGGTGAATATGCCATCATTTATTTATCCATTATCCCATTGATGAAGAGTTGAATAGCTTTAGGTTTGAGATGATCACAAATTGTGCTTTGCTGAACATTCTTATATATCTTTTGGTGAAAATAAGTATGCATTTCTGTTGGATGTTTGTCAAGGAGTAGAACTGCTAGGTCATAGTGTATATATGTTCAAAATTAGTGAATAACCCCAGTTTTACAAGTTGGTTATAACAATTTTCACTCTCAACTCAAGTATTTGAGTGTTCCAGTTGCTTCACATGCTTATCAACACTTGGTATTTTCTGTCTTTTATTTTATTTTTTTTAATTTTAGTCATTCTGACAGGTGTGCAGTGGTATGGCATTGTGATTGGCATTTCCTTGATGACTGAGTTGGGATACTCTTCATATTTTTGTTGTTCAAGTATTTTGCCAATTTTTCTACTGGGTCATCCTTCTTTATTTCTTTAATTTGCAATAATTCTTTAAAAATTATGGCTATAAGTACTTTATAGATAAATGTATTAAAATATCTTTTCCCACTCTGAGTGTTACCTTTTCAATCCCTTAATACTGTCTTTTGATAAACAGAAGTTCTTTAATTTTACTATAGATCAATTTATAAATTCTTCTATCATGGGTACTTTTTTGTGTCCAGTTTAAGAAATTCCTGCATACAAAGGGTCATGAAGATATTTTCCTTGTACTTACAAAAAAAGAAAAAATCTTCAGTGGTTTGCCCTCTGCATTTAGATTGCAAGCCATCTGAAACTGATTTTTGTGTATGGTATGATATAGGAATAAAGATATTTTTTCCACATAAATATGTAATCCATCCAGCACTATTTATTGAAAATCTGTCCTTTTTTCCACTATATGTCCAAAACTTTTTTTTCATGAAAATCAACCAGGTATTAATCTAGCATCTTTCTTTTCAACTTGTCTATAATCA
Organism: Eubalaena glacialis; assembly: GCF_028564815.1. Classification (NCBI taxonomy): domain Eukaryota; kingdom Metazoa; phylum Chordata; class Mammalia; order Artiodactyla; family Balaenidae; genus Eubalaena; species Eubalaena glacialis. The sequence goes on from NC_083719.1 coordinate 100,910,400, forward strand.
CAACTTTAAATCTTAATTTGGAAAAATATAAACCCATTGATACACAAATAATAAACTTATTAAATATCAAGTTTCAGAATTGGAAACAGGATTTTAAAATGATTGGGAAGAAGTCATTGTTCTCTTTCTAGCTACTTGATATAATATTTTAAATTTAAAACGTCATTGCTTTCAATCTTCCTTTATCTATTCAAAACTCCATTTCTTTCTTATTTCCCAACGTATTGATATAGCCTGCGTTTCAAAATGATCTTTAGCAACTTTTGCCTTAGTTCTGTCAGTGGAAATTTAGCTAACATTTATTGAACATCTATTATGTCCTAGGTAGTGTGGTAGTTTTCTCTTAACATACTATTTCTTATATGTAGATTCAACCAGTCCCCAAAGAAATATTAATAATTTCTTAGTTTTACAGCTATAATACTTATTAATATTTTTAAAGAGATCAGGGACTTCTTTAAGAATCTGATAAAAGCTTTAGTTTTCCTCTCCTGAAAATATGCACATACACAAAATTATATATAAAATTTCAGGGGTTCCTATGCCACTAGAGGCCACAGATTGAGAACATTTCCACTGGAGAAACTCATAAAGAAATTATTATTCTATATTATGAGAATGATTCTCCATGAGCATCTTTGTTGGTTAAATATCACAATGGGTACAACATGTTGCTTTATTGAGGATAATTTTATGGTTGCTCTCAGGGCTGAATAAATGATTCCAATATAAAAACATGTTAAACTAGATATAACAGGTATCTATTTTTAATTCTAGATCAATTTAGGACACTTCACTTGGCACTAATAAGTTTATAAAAATCCCTTGTCAAAAAGAACTGTCATTAGGAATAGACATTTCCTCCTTTATAACAAAACACTTAGTTGTTGCTCCTCCAACCTATTCCCAAGCCACTAGCTAATAGAAAGACAAGAATGGCTTGTTACCAGCTTTCTTCAAATAAATAGAAACAAAACATAATTGTTTTCGTATAGTTATAAAAGAGCACAGCTGTTGATCCTTTAAAGAATCAAAATGTACTTAATCGATTTGTGTTACAAACTATACCAATTTGTTATGACATGCAGAAGTTCCACAGCAGAGCTTTGCAGTATCACATTTGAGCACAGGCACACACAGAGCCTCCCACATCTGAACACTAGACCGGAACACAGAGCCTGTGTGTGGTGTCACAGATCCAGCCGTGTGCTGCAGTGAACTGCAACTTCAGCCCCCCATCTTCAAACATCCTCTCACCTAAAAACCTGCTGTTTTTCTTTCTTCCTACTGCTTCACAGATGTGAGAGCTGTCAGCCCTGAGTTCTACCTAGTACAAACATTCCTTGTTTCATCAAAAGAAAATCAAGCTCCAGGAAATAACACCCTGCTTAGATGTGACACATCTAAGAACCAGCTCAGTGGACTGATCTCCTTGAGCTGATAGTTTCTTCAGCATGCTCAAGTTGCCTTCATGAGTCAAGATTAAAAAAAAATCAAAATGTATTTTTCAGTCTAAAAATATTACACCTCATAGTTCCTAAAATAACCTAGTTTCATGAAACATCTTCATAATTCTTATACTCTGTTGAATAAGGGGATCCCTATTTCCTGGGTGACCTTGTCAACACATAGGAGAATGCTGGGTCTACTGGACAGGAGGATGTTGAGCTGACTTTAGGCACTAGCTGTTTGCTAGTAAGACTAGTGTCTACTTTTGATTTCAGAGGGCACAACACAAAAAGGAAAGAAATTAAAGGTCATAAAATTATATTAAACACACTGGGGAAATACAGATTCTCTTTTTACCTAAGTAGGTTTCCCATAGTTCATTGTTCTATTCACCCTCAACACCTCCATCCTTCTTTTATATTTCAAACTCACGTGGAAAAACTCCAATTAAGATTAAAGCCAACTCTCTGATGACTTTGAACTTGCTCTTATGGCTAGAACAAAGCCACCTAACCATTCTGACTTTAAATTAATGACCATGAAGCTTGAGTAGACTTTTAAAACTGCCCTGCCATCCCCCCATCTTTCTCAGCCAGTCCATACTGCCTCTCTCTGAGTGGACCATTTACTACCTTCTCCTATCCATTTTATCTCCCCAAACCTCCTCCCTGTCAGCAGATAACATTTTAAATATTTCAATGAGAAAATATAAACAATTGAAAGAATTTCTGTACCTTTTCATACACAGTCCTCACTTCTGTCACAATGATTGAAAGATAAACCCCCTACTTCAGTAATAGGTCCAATCCTTGCTTGCCGATTCAAGGACGTCACTTCTGCAATTCATTACTTTCTCCTGCAACATCAGCTCTTCCTCTCAATAGGATTATTTCCATCAATATATTATACAAACATATTGTAATACTGTTTATCTGACAAAATAAATAAGTAAAAATTCTTGACTCTTTATGCCCTATCAGCGACTCCTTCACTTCTCTTCATTACAAATAGCAAAACTGTTATAAGAATTAATAATTGCTTTTTGCATGTCTTCTCCCCTATTGTCCTTTTCATCTTCACCAGTTCACTAAAAGCACTTACAAAGATCACCACTGATATCCATGTTGCCAAATCCATGACTTATCTGTCCCGTCTTCCTCTATCTCTCAGTGCTTTTAGCACAGTCATTTTTTCCTCCTTGAAATCGTTTCTTCAAATGACTTTCTAGACACCACACTTTCTTGATTCTCCTATTTTGCCAGCTGTTTCTTTATGATCTCCTTGACTTCCCCCAAGAACTTAGCTCTCAGCCTCCATCCCTCATCTCTTGTCTTATTTACATATACTCCCTTTGGAATCACATCCATTTCTGTGGTTTTAAAATTCAATCTCTACACTAAAAGTTTAAATTATTTTTATCTCTGGTCCCAAACTCTTCCCTGAGCTCTGCCCTTGTATATCCAATAGGTTAATTTGGTATCAACTTTTGATGTCTAATAGTTACAACAAACTTAATATCCAAAACTGAATCCAAAACCCTCTAATCTTCTCCTCTCCAAATTTTCTCTATTTCAATAAATGGCACCAATATCCTCCCAAGTACCCAAATCAAAAACTCTGGAGTCATCTTTGACTTCTCTATTTCTTGCTTACCAACTTACAATTCAGTAGTAAATCCCATCAGTCTTTTCAAAATGTATCCAGAATCTAACCAATTTCAAATTTTCTACTAATAGTACCCTACTCCAAGTCCCTATTAATTCTCACAAATATTACTACAGCAGACTCTTAATCTGTTTCAGTCTATATATCACACAGAAGCCAGAAATAATCATTCTGATAAAATAATCAACCTAAATAATCATTTTAAATTAAGATCTTATCATTCTTATACACAAAATCTTTCAACAGCTTCCCTTAACCCTTAAATTCCACTCTTAACCTTGATCTACAAAACTATACATGATCTAGTCTCTGTATACTTCTCTGACCTGTTATCTCTTTGATAACTCTCTCACTTTCTCACAATACTCTAGTAATGATCACCTGGGGAACCCTCTTACACTGTTGGTGGGAATATAAATTGGTGCAGTCACTGTGGAAACAGTATGGAAGTTTCTCAGAAAACTAAAAATAGAGCTACCATATGACCTAGCAATTCCACTCCTGGGTATATATCCAAAACAAACAAACAAATCAACAAAAAAAAACCCCACTAATTTGAAAAGATAAATGAACCCCAGTGTTTATGGCAGAAATATTTACAACTGCCAAGATATGGAAACAACCTAAGTGTCCATCAACAGATAAATTGATAAGGAAGTGATATATACCTACAATGGAATACTACTCAGCCATAAAAAAAGAATGAAAATGTTGCCATTTGTAACAACATGGATGGACTTCAAGGATATTATGCTAAGTGAAATAAGTCAGGCAGAGAAAGACAAATGCTGCATGATATCACTTATATGTGGAATCTAAAAAACAAAACAAACTAGTGAATAAAAGAAAAGAAAAGCTGACTCACAGAGAGAACAAACCAGTAGTTAATAGTGGGGAGAGGGAAAAGGAGAGGGGCAAGATATAGGGGATAGGGGATTAAGAGTTCCAAACTACAACATATAGTATAAATACGGTATAAAGATATATTGCAGAGCACATGGAATGTAGCCAATATTTTATAATAACTTTAAAATGGAGTATAATTTAAGTGCTTCAATGACTTAAGCTAGTACAAAGATTAAAAGACAAAAAATGGTAAAATCAACTATAACATAAAGATTAATATATGACAAAAAAATAAAATGTGGGGGAGGGGACTATTAAAGTTTGATCTTTTAGAATGTGTTTGAACTGAAATGACTACCGATTTAAAATAAGTAGACACAGCTTTCATGGAGTTCACATATGTTTATATATAACTACAAATCAACAACCTGCAATAAACTAAAACTAGAGAGAAAGGACCACACAAGAACACCTCTAAATAAAACCATCAAACCACAAGGGAAGAAATGAAAATAAGAAGAAAAATTTAAAAAATAAAGAAACAGAAAACAAGTAACAAAATGGCAATAAGTATATACCTATCAATAATCACTTTCAATATCAATGGATTAAATGCTCCATATAAAAACACATGGGGGGACCTTCAAGATGGCGGAAGAGTAAGACGTGGAGATCACCTTCCTCCCCAAAAATACGTCTACATGTGGAACAGCTCCTACAGAACACCTACTGCTTGCAGAAGACTTCAGACTTCCCAAAAGGCAAGAAAATCCCCACGTACCTGGGTAGGGCAAAAGAAAAAAGAAAAAACAGAGACAAAAAAATAGGGACAGGATCTGCACCTCCGGGAAGGAGCTGTGAAGGAGGAAAAGTTTCCACACACTAGGAAGCCCCTTCACTGGTGGAGATGGGGGGTGGGTGGGGGGTGGGGAAGCTAGAGAGCCACGGAGGAAAGCGTAGCAACAGGGGTGCAGAGGGCAAAGAGGAGAGATTCCCACAAAGAGGATCAGTGGTGACCAGCATTCCCCAGCCCGAGAGGCTTGTCTGCTCACCCGCCGGGGCAGGTGGAGGCTGGGAGCTGAGGCTTGGGCTTCAGAAGTCAGATCCCAGGGAGAGGACTGGGGTTGGCTGCGTGAACACAGCCTGAAAGGGGCTACTGTGCCGCAGCTAGCCGGGAGGGAGTCCGGGAAAAACTCTGGACCTGCCTAAGAGGCAAGAGACCATTGTTTCAGGGTGCACAAGGAAAGAGGATTCCTTCCCTGTCTGCCCACAGAAGGCAGAGCACCACCTAAATGAGCTCCAGAGATGGGCACGAGCCACAGCTATCAGCTTGGAGCCCAGAGACAGGCAAGAAATGCTAACGCTGTTTCTGCAGACACCAAGAATCCTCTGTGCAAGAACAGGTCACTATCCACACCTCCCCTCCTGGGAGCCTGTGCAGCCCGCCACTGCCAGGGTCCCGTAATCTAGGGTCAACTTCCCTGGGAGAACACACTGCGCATCACAGGCTGGTGCGACATCACACCAGCCTCTACTGCAGCAGTCTCGTCCTGCATTTCATACGCCTCCCTGCCCCCAGCCTGAGTGAGCCAGAGTCCCCTAATCAGCTGCTCTTTTTTTTTTTAAATAGATCCATAGCTAGCTTTTTTTTTTTTAAATATATTATTTATTAATTTATTTATTTTTGGCTGAGTTGGGTCTTCATTTCTGTGCGAGGGCTTTCTCTAGTTGCGGCAAGCGGGGGCCACTCTTCATCGCGGTGCGCGTGCCTCTCACTATCGTGGCCTCTCTTGTTGCGGAGCACAGGCTTCAGACGCGCAGGCTCAGTAGTTGTGGCTCACGGGCCTAGTTGCTCCGCGGCATGTGGGATCTTCCCAGACCAGGGCTTGAACCCGTGTCCCCTGCATCGGCAGGCAGATTCTCAACCACTGCGCCACCAGGGAAGCCCATCAGCTGCTCTTTTAACCCTGTCTTGTCTGGGTGGGGAATAGACACCCTCAGGCAACCTACACGCAGAGGCGGGGCCAAATCCAAAGCTGAACCCCAGGAGCTGTGCGAACAAAGAAGAGAAAGGGAAATCTCTCTCAGCAGCCTCAGGAGCAGTGGATTAAAGCTCCACAATCAACTTGATGTACCCTGCATCCCTGGAATAACTGAATAGACAACGAATCATCCCAAAATTGAGGAGGTGGATTTTGGGAGCAACTGTAGACTTGTGGTTTGCTTTCTGCAGCTAATTGGTTTCTGGTTTTATGTTTATCATAGTTTACTATTTAGAGCTTATTATCACTGGTATATTTGTTTATTGATTTCATTGCTCTCTTCCTTTTTTATATGTATATATATTTTTTCCTCCTTTTTCTCTTTTTGTGAGTGTGTAAGTGTATGTTTCTTTGGGTGATTTTGTATGTATAGCTTTGCTTTTATCATTTGTGCTAGGATTCTGTCTATCTGGTTTTTTTTTTTTTTTTTGTATAGTTTTTAGATCCTGTTATCACTGATGGATTTCTTCTTTTGGTTTGGTTGTTCTCTTCTTTCTTTCCTTCTTTCTTTTTTATTTTTTTATTTTTAATAATATTTTTAATAACGTTATTATCTTTTATTTTTCTCTTTATCTTTATTTTTTTTCCCTCCCTTTTCTTATGAGCTGCGTGGCTGACAAGGTCTTGGTGGTCCGACCAGGTGTCAAGCCTGAGCCTCTGAGGTGGGAGAGCCAAGATCAGGACATTGCTTCATCAGAGACCTCCTGGCTCCACATAATATCAAATGCAAGAGCTCTCCCAGAGATCTCCATCTCAATGCTAGACCCAGCTCAACTCAATGACCAGCAAGCTGCAGTGCTGGACACCCTATGCGAAACAACTAGCAAGACAGGAACACAACACCACCCATTAGCAGAGAGGCTGCCTAAAATCATAAGGCCACAGACAAGCCAAAACACACCACCGGACGCGATCCTGCCCACGAGAAACACAAGATCCAGCCTCATCCACCAGAACACAGGAACCAGTTCCCTCCACCAGGAAGCCTACACAACCCACTGAACCAACCTCATCCACTGGGGGCAGACACCAAAAACAATGGGAACTACGAACCTGCAGCCTGTGACAATGAGACCCAAACACAATAAGTTAAGCAAAATGAGAAAACAGAGAAATACACAGCAGATGAAGGGGCAAGGTAAAAACCCACCAGACCAAACAAATGAAAAGGAAATAGGCAGTGTACCTGAAAAAGAATTCAGAGTAATGATAGTAAAGATGATCCAAGATCTTGGAAATAGAATGGAGAAAATACAAGAAACGTTTAACAAGGATGGAAGGCAGCAAAAGCAGTTCTAAGAGGGAAGTTTATAGCAATATAATCCTACCTCAAAAAATAAGAAACACCTCAAATAAACAACCTAAACTTACACCTAAAGCAATTAGAGGAAGAAGAACAAAAAAACCCCAAAGTTAGCAGAAGGAAAGAAATCATGATGATCAGATCAGAAATAAATGAAAAATAAATGAAGGAAAGGATAGCAAACATCAATAAAATTAAAAGCTGGTCCTTTGGGGAAGATAAACAAAATTGATAAACTATAAGCCAGACTCATCAAGAAAGAAAGGGAGAAGCCTCAAATCAATAGAATTAGAAATGAAAAAGGAGAAGTAACAACTGACAGTGCAGAAATACAAATGATCATGAGAGATTACTACAAGCAACTATATGCCAATAAAATGGACATCCTGGAAGAAATGGACAAATTATTAGAAAAGCACAACCTTCCAAGACTGAACCAGGAAGAAATAGAAAATATAAACAAACCAATCACAAGCACTGAAATTGAGACTGTGATTAAAAATCTTCCAACAAACAAAAGCCCAGGACCAGATGGCTTCACAGGCGAATTCTATCAAACATTTAGAGAAGAGCTAACACCTATCCTTCTCAAACTCTTCCAAAATATAGTAGAGGGAGGAACACTCCCAAACTCATTCTATGAGGCCACCATCACCCTGATACCAAAACCAGACAAAGATGTTACAAGAAAAGAAAACTACAGGCCAATATCACTGATGAACATAGATGCAAAAATCCTCAACAAAATACTAGCAAACAGAATCCAACAGCACATTGAAAGGATCATACACCATGATCAAGTGGAGTTTATCCAAAGAATGCAAGCATTCTTTAATATATGCAAATGAATCAATGTGAAACCATATTAACAAATTGAAGGATAAAAACCATATGATAATTTCAATAGATGAAGAAAAAGGTTTTGACAGAATTCAACACGATTTATGATAAAAACCCTCCAGAAAGTAAGAATAGAGGGAAATTACTTCAACATAATAAAGGCCATATATGATAAACTCACAGCCAACATCATTCTCAATGGTGAAAAACTGAAACCATTTCCACTAAGATCAGGAACAGGGCAAGGTTGTCCACTCTCACTACTATTATTCAACATAGATTTGGAAGTTTTAGCCACAGCAATCAGAGAAGAAATAAAAGGAATCCAAATTGGAAAAGAAGAAGTAAAGCATCACTATTTGCAGACGACATGATACTATACATAGAGAATCCTAAAGATGCTACCAGAAAACTACTAGAGCTAGTCAATGAATTTGGTAAAGTAGCAGGATACAAAATTAATGCACAGAAATCTCTTGCATTTCACATTAATGATGAAAAATCTGAAAGAGAAATTAAGGAAACACTTCCATTTACCATTGCAACAAAATGAATAAAATACCTAGGAATAAACCCAACTAAGGGGACAAAAGACCTGTATGCAGAAAACTATAAGACACAGATGAAAGAAATTAAAGATGATACAAACAGATGGAGAGATATACCATGTTCTTGGATTGGAAGAATCAACATTGTGAAAATCACTATACTACCCAAAGCAATCTACAGACGCAATGCCATCCCTATCAAACTACCAATGGCATTTTTCACAGAACTAGAACAAGAAATTTCACAATTTGTATGGAAACACAGAAGACCCCGAACAGACAAAGCAATCTTGAGATAGAGAAACGGAGCTGGAGGAATCAGGCTCCCGGACTTCAGACTCTACTACAAAGCTACAGTAATCAAGACAGTATGGTACTGACACAAAAACAGAAATATAGATCAATGGAACAGAATAGAAAGCCCAGGTATAAACCCACACACATATGGTCACCTTATTTTTGATAAAGGAGGCAAGGATATACAATGGAGAAAAGACAGCCTCTTCTCTAAGTGATGCTGGGAGAACTGGACAGCTACATGTAAAACAATGAAATTAGAACACTCCCTAACACCATACACAAAAATAAACTCAAAATGGATTAAAGACCTAAATGTAAGGCCAGACAGTATAAAACTCTTAGAGGAAAACATAGGCAGAACACTCTATGATATAAATCACAGCAAGATCCTTTTTGACCCACCTCCTAGAGAAATGGAAATAAAAACAAAAATAAACAAATGGGACCTAATGAAACTTAAAAGCTTTGGCACTGCAAAGGAAACCATAAACAAGACAAAAAGACAACCCTCAGTGTGGGATAAAATATTTGCCAATGAAGAAACTGACAAAGGATTAGTCTCCAAAATTTACAAGCAGCTCATGCAGCTCAATATCAAAAAAACAAACAACCCAATCCAAAATTGGTCAGAAGACCTAAATAGACATTTCTCCAAAGAAGATATACAGATTGCCAGCAAACACTTGAAAGGATGCTCAACATCACTAATCATTAGAGAAATGCAAATCAAAACTACAATGAGGTATCACCTCACACCGGTCAGAATGGCCATCATCAAAAAATCTACAAACAATAAATGCTGGAGAGAGTGTGGAGAAAAGGGAACCCTCTTGCACTGTTGGTGGGAATGTAAATTGATACAGCCACTATGGAGAACAGTATGGAGTTTTCTTAAAAAACTAAAAATAGAACTATCATACGACCCAGCAATCCCACTACTGGGCATATACCCTGAGAAAACCATAATTCAAAAAGAGTCATGCACCACAATGTTCATTGCAGCTCTATCTACAATAGCCAGGACATGGAAGCAACCTAAGTGTCCATCGACAGATGAATGGATAAAGAAGATGTGGCACATATATACAATGGAATATTACTCAGCCATAAAAAGAAACAAAATTGAGTCATTTGTGGTGAGGTGGATGGATCTAGAGTCTGTCATACAGAGTGAAGTAAGTCAGAAAGAGAAAAACAAATACCATTTGCTAACACATATATATGGAATCTAAATAAAGAAAAAATGGTTCTGATGAACCTAGGATCAGGACAGGGATAAAGACGTAGACGTAGAGAATGGACCTGAGGACAAGGGGATGGGGAAGGGTAAGCTGGGATGATGTGAGGAGTGGCATGGACATATATACACTACCAAATGTAAAATAGATAGCTAGTGGGAAGCAGCCACATAGCACTGGGAGATCAGCTTGGTGCTTTGGGTCCACCTAGAGTGGTGAGATAAGGAGGGTGGGAGGGAGAGGCAAGAGGGAGGGCATATGGGGGTATATGTATACTTATAGCTGATTCACTTTGTTATACAGCAGAAACTAACACAACATTGTAATGCAATTTTACTCCAATAAAGATGTTAAAAAAAAATAGTGTCCAAAAAGCACAACAGGAAAAAAAAAAGACATAGGATGGGTGACTCATTTAAATGTAGTTCACAAGAGACTCACTTCAGAGCTAAAGACTAACACAGACTGAAAGTGACTGGATGGAAAAAATATTTCATGCAAATGGAAATGATAAGAAAACTGGGGTAGCAATACTCATATCATACAAAGTAGACTGTAAAACAAGGTCTATATAAAAGACAAAGAAGGGCATAATATAACGATAAAGGGATCAATACAAGAAGATATAACATTTGTTAACATACAGGCACCTAATATAGGAGCATCTTAATATATAAAGCAAATATTAACAGACATAAATGGAGAAATTTACAATAATATAATAATAGTAGGGGTCTTTAACATCCAACTGACATCAATGGACAGATCATTCAGACAGAAAATCAATAAGGAATTAGACACATTAGACCAGTTGGCCATAGTAAATATCTAAAGGACATTCCTTCCAAAAGTAGCTGAACACGCATTCTCTTCAAATGCACATGGAATGTTCTCCAAGAGAGATCACATGCCAAGCCACAAAACAAGTCTCAATAAGTTTAACAGGATAGAAATCATATCAAGCATTTTTTCTGACCACAACTGTATGAAACTAGAAATCAATTACAGGAAGAAAAATGGGGAAACACAAACATGTGGAGACTAAAAAATATTCTACTAAAAACCAATGGGTCAGCAACGAAATCAGAAAATACCTCCAGACAAATGAAAATAAAAACACAACTTTCCAATATCTATGGTACGCTGCAAAAGTAGTTCTAAGAGGGAAGGTTATAGCAATACCGGCTCATGTCAAGAAACAAGAAACATGTCAAATAAACAACCTAACCTACCATCTATAGGAATTACAAAAAGAACAAACAATGCCCAAAGTCATTAGAGAAAGGAATAACAAAGATCAGAAAGGAAATGAATAAAATAGAGACCAAAAAAAAAAAAAAAAAGCCAACAACAACAATATAAAAAATCAATGAAACCAATAGCTGGTTTTTGTAAAGATAAACAAAATTGATAAGCCTTTATCCAGGCTCATCAAGAAAAAAAAGAGTACCTAAATAAACAAAATAAGAAGGGACAGAGGAAAAATAATAACCCATAACACAGAGATATACAAAATCAGAAGAGAATACTATGAACAGTTTTATGTGACAAGTGAACAACCTAGAAGAAATGGATACATTTCTAGACATATACAATCTTCCAAGACTGAAACAGCAAGAAATAGACAATCGGAAAAGACTGGACTGATCACTAGGTGTGAAACTGAATTAGTTATCAAAAAAAACTCCCAACAAACTGAAATCTAAGACCAGATGGCTTCATAGCCATGTTGGAATTCTACCAAATTTATAAAGAGCTAATAACTATCTTACTCAAACTCTTCCAAAAACTGAAGAAAAGGGAACATTTCCAAATTCATTCCATGAGGCCATCATTATTCTGATATGAAAACCAGACAAAAACACTAAAAAGAAAGAAATTAAAGGCCAGTATCTCTGATGATATAGATGGAAAAAGCCTCAACAAAATATTAGCAAACTAAATTCAACAATACATTTAAAAGATCATACACCATAATCAAGTACGATTATTCCAGAGATGCAAGGATACTTTAATATCCACAAATCAATCAAGGGGATACACCACATTAACAAAACGTAGGATAAAAATTACATGATCATCTTTATAGATGCAGAAAAAACTTTTGACAAAATTCAACATTCACTCATGATAAAAAACCCTCATCAAAGTTGGTATAGAGGGAAAATATCTCAACATAATAAAGCCCATTTATGAAAAACCAACAGCTAACATCTACTCAATAGTGACAAGCTGAAAGACTTTCCTCTAAAATCAGGAAATAAGACAAGGAGACCCACTCTTGCCACTTCTACATTGTGAAAAGGAAACCTACTGAATGGGAGAAAATATTTTCAAATGTTATGACTGATAAGGGGTTAATATCCAAAATATATAAACAGATCATACAACTCAAAATCAAAAAACAAACAACCCAGTCAGAAAATGGGCTGAAGGCTTGAATAGACTTTTTTCCAAAGAAGGTATATGGATGGGCAACAGGCACATGGAAAGATGCTCAACATCACTAATCAGAGAAATGCAAATCAAAACTACAATGAGATATCACCTCACACTTGTCATAATGGCTATCATCAAAATGTCTAAAAATAACAAATATTGGTGAGGATGTGGAGAAAAGTGAACCCTAGTACACTGTTCGTGGGAAAATAAATTGGTGCAGCCACTACATAAAACAGTGTGGAAGTTTCTCAGAAAACTAAAAAAGAACTACCATATGATTCAGTAATTTCATTTCTTGGCACACATTCAAAGAAAATGAAAACACTAATTTGAAAAGATACATGCACCCTGATGTTAATAGCTGCATTATTTACAATAGCCAAGATATGGAATCAGCCTAAGTGTCTATCAAAAGATGAATGGATAAAGAAGATGTGAGATATATATACATATAGATATAAAATGGAAAATTACTCAGCCATAAAAAATAAAATTCTGCCATTTGCAACAACACAGATGGACCTGGAGCGTATTATGTTTATTGAAGTAAGTCAGATAGAGGAAGACAAATACTATATGTTATCACTTACGTGTAGAATCTAAAAAATAAAATGAATAAATATAAGAAAACAGAAACAGACTCACAGATATAGAAAACGAACTAGTGGTTACCAGTGGGGAGAGGGAACAGGGCAGGGGCAAAGTAGGCATAGAGGATTAAGAGGTACAAACTACCAAGTATAAAATAGATTAGCTGCAAGGATATATTGTACAGCACAGGGAGTATAGCTAATGTTTTATAATAACTTTAAATGGTATAATTTATAAAAATATTAAATAACTATGTTGTACACCTAAAACCAATATAATATTGCAAATCAACTATACTTCAATAAAATAAAAAAAAAATTTAAAGATTTCACCCATCAAAATCATGTCAAGCAGCTTTCCCTGGTAATGATTTTGTTACTCAGTAGGGCATGTGCTCTCCTACCCAAGAATTGAAGCTGCTTCATGGCAGCCATAATAATTTAAGGTTAAATGGACAAGTCATGTGGCTCACAAGAGAAGGCTTCCACTGTTATTCCAATAACTGAATGTCCCCAATTTACCTTTGTTTAAATCAAGAAGCTACAATATTCATTTAATCACCCAAACCCAAATCACCTTTTTAATATAAGCAGGCTTTTCATAGGTGGCAAACGTCATGCAGAAGCTCCGTCTTATCAATAGAAAACACATACAGAAACATAATCATCTCTCAATTCATGCTTTCTGAATATGAGTCATCAGGCACAGGTGCAGCTACTGAGGACTAAACAAGATAGATAGAAATAAGGAGAGTTCAAAGGACACACCTCAGTTTGGGTGTTTATAATAAGAAATGTTGTTCTTCACATAGCCTTCATATAATACAGTTTGGGCAGGTATTTATCCTGGGAGCAGGGGAAAAAATGAAGAGCCAATGTGAAGATACTGCAATAGTCATTTAGACAATCTAGTCAATAGAGAAAGAGTTCACAAGAATGTAGGACAAAGATGTACAGAAGCCAAGTACAAGGGCAAAAGTAATTGACCAGAAAGGGGAGCTTTAAAAATTATCACCATCCAGTTACATGGAAAGAAACGATCATTCTTCTGACGCTGCATTTAAGTCCTACATTTTAAAACACTTTAATTCTCAATTCAGTAATTGGCATGATGTTTTTCTCTGAAAATGTTCAAAGACTCATAGAGATAGCTCTCTCTTCTGTTTTCCTTTCTCTCAAAATTATTACAAATAATAAATGAAGAAAACCAAAGTATTTTGTTGACAAATTACTTTTGTTAGCAATTTAGAACAGAATTTCTTAGCTTATAATACATAGAAATGGAACTGTCATCTTTACTACCCGTAATCAATCTGCTTTCACATTTTACATAGGAGGATACTTCTATTACACACATAAAATTGATTATGGGCAACTGTCATGTTTCATAGGAACCAGAGTTCACAGCAACCATAAGGAAAATACAAACAGTAAGAATGATCAAAGTTGTAGGTAAATAATGTATTTCTCCTACAATAGTAGAGGAAATTTCTCAGGCCTTTCCATTGCTTATGTCAAGGTCAACTCTGTTCTCATAAGACAATACTTTACTCATGCCAATATGTAAACACTGATTTTTAAAAGCTTATAGCAGTATTTCCAGGTTTGTTCTATGGAACTTTTCTGTGATACGTTTGTTAGTAGATATTCTAAAGAAAAATGGATCTTGATCTACTAAGTTTAAAAACACTAGATTAACAGATTTTTTTTTCACTATAGGACTTCTCAGGCAATTGACATGCTCAAGCATTTAGTGAATTTAAAAGGCAACAGACTCTGCAGAGTTTCATATCTATCTGATCAGGAAACCATGGCAGTGAGCATTCATCCTATGATATTAGTGTTGTTAAGAACACATTTTGGTAACTACTGTTCTATTTATTCATGAAAGAGATAAATCTATAACAGGTAAATATACAATGACAAACCTACATACTCTTTATTCCTTAGATGTTGTAAGAGATCGTGAAATAGAGTAGTTCTACTCTTTTTTTTTTTTTTTTTTTTTATTTAGTTCTACTCTTTTAATCATCACACAAAATGAGAGGTCTTTGGTCTACACATGTGGAAATGGAATTATTCTCTGCAAGTTGATGAAAACTAATTGATGGCAAATTCTTTCAACGAAGACGACTTAACTTTTTGCCCAACAGTTTCTGTAGATCAATATGAAAAGGATTCATGGGCCCTTTAATCCACATATTTGTAAAAAGGGAAAGCTAAGAGGAATAGAGTAGGATTTTAGGTTTTATGATTGTGTTTTGGGTCATAGTTTTATTTAGAGTGAAGGCTTATTTGGAAAAATGTAATATAATACAGTTTACTGATCACTGTAAAATAATTCAAAGTCATAAAATGAGAGTCAGGCATTACATAAGCCATTTGTTATCTTTGAGATATAAAAAATTAGTTAACATTCAAACTGTACCCTAAGTTATTTACAAGGTTTGTCTTCACAATTAGAGGAGATGTTCCTTAGATAATACAACAAAATACAGTCTCAGGCAAGCACAATGTATCTTTATATATTAGGCTTCCACTTAAATCACTTACTACATATGACCTTGGACAAAGTACTTTAACTTCATGTGTATCTCTGAGTCTTCATAAGTTAAATGGGAAAAATAATAACAGTCACACACACAACCCATGGAGTTATTGTGAGGATTAAAGGAGTTAATATACATAAAGCATTTAGGACAACTCTTGGCACAGTAAATTTTCAGTATGCTTTAGACATTATCATTATCATTATTATATGCCAAGTACTTTTCTAGTCACTGAGGATGTTTACAAGAGCAAGACAAACAAGTTCTATGGTCTCAGGAAATTAACAGCCCCCCGGAAGACAGACATAAATAAATCAAAGAAACAAATGTAAATATAAATGCTGTAATGAAAACACTGTGCTACCATTGAGACTATGGTAGTGGTCCCACTGTATCTAGCTGGTTAAGGAGTACACCTCAGAAGAAGACATTTCAACTAATAATTAAAGAAGGAATAGATGCCAGCCATGTGAAGAATGTGGATAGGCACATTCCAGGCAAAAGAACAAGACATGGGAATGCCTTGAAATAGGAAAAATAATAGAGAGCCAAAGTCCCAGGAGGACGAGGAGACACACTCAAGCTAGGCTAATTAGAGGAGAAACCAATGAAGGAACTATCTACAAATTTATGAGCAGGAAATGCAGCATCATGGGTCTCATAGTGGAAGAACCATTACTACCTTAAGCCAAAAGGATGAGAAAGGGCTGTGGTTACCAGAACCCAGGAGGAGGGAGGCATGTATATCAAGCTACCTTGAGAGGCTTTGACCCCCTAAAGGATAGAGCCAGCCAGAGGTGACTGCACAGGGAGAAAGCCATGGGAGAAATAACCTCTTCTTCAGGTTCCCCACTAAGGCACTATTAGTCAACCCAGGCAGCCAGAAGGCAAGGAAACCATTGATGTAGTCTATAAAAGCCAGTGTACTAGGGCATAGAACAAGTTAGAGAAAGGAGAGGGGGAAAATGGGGGCAAGTGAAAGATATCTAGCACTGTGAATTAGAATAAATGAAAAGAATCTAGGATGAATGAAAATACAGTGATTGAGGAGGAGAATGCTACAAAAGGAGAGTGGATAGTCCTGAAGGAGATGAATTACTCAAGGGCACCAAAGGGATTTAGATTTTACTCTAAATGCGATGAAAAGTCACTGAAGCATTTGCAGAAAGGAATGGCAAGATCCATAAATGTGTTTTAACTCTGTTATGTGAAGAATGGATTATAATAGCATAAGTGGAACTAGGGAGACCCATATGGAAGCTATGGCAATAATCTAGACAAAAAGCATGATGGTGGCTTGGATTAGGGTGTGAACAGTGGAGATGGAGGTAAGTGAGCACATTCAAGTTGAGGGTAGAACTGACAGGATCTTCACATGGGTTTGATGTTGGGGTAATAGAAAAGGAGGAATCAACAATGACTATCAGATTACCAGCTTGAGCAACAAGCTGAATATTTCTCAATGGGTAAGACTAGGCAGGAACAGATTTAGGAGGGGAGAATAAGAGGCTCAGTCTTGGCTATGCTGAGTTTGAGATGACTTTGAGACATCAAGTGAAGTGTCAAATAAGCAAAAATATACCTTAAGTTCTAGCTCAAAAAAGTGGTCTGACCTTGTAATAAGAGTCACCAGAATGTGTTGGTAATTACCACCAGGCCAGGGGAATTAATGAGATCACCTAATGCTGTGAGAAGACAATATTGTCTCTGGTTTACCTAGATAATTTTAATATAAATCAACTGAGTTTTAAAACAGAAATACTTACATATTTTGTGCCATAGACACCTTTGGTGGAATGATGAAACCTATGGACCCCCATTTCAGAATAATTTTTCTCAATGTATAAAGTAAAATACACAGGGTAACAAGGAAACCAATTATTTTGAAATATACTTATCAAAATACAAAAATTAAATTTATAATACAGTAAGTTATTTATTTTTAATGCATTAAATAACTATGGAGGTAAGTTTAGTACCTATCATAACATCATTTATTTATCCAAGTAGTGACAAGCATAAATGATGTTTTGTAGTATCTGTAACAACTGGAATATAGTATGAAAAAAATTGTTATTTCTGCTAATGACAAAGACACATATACTCTCATCCTATTGTGTGTGT
The DNA here is from genome assembly GCF_028564815.1 of Eubalaena glacialis. Lineage (NCBI taxonomy): Eukaryota > Metazoa > Chordata > Mammalia > Artiodactyla > Balaenidae > Eubalaena > Eubalaena glacialis. The sequence goes on from NC_083719.1 coordinate 100,928,336, forward strand.
GTACCTATACTCAAAACGAAAATAATACTAATCGTTAATAGGGAGCACGCCCTCCCCTTAAGGAGGTCACAGTGTTGGTAATATTAGGAGTGGGGGAGGGCAGAGAGGACATACAAGTCATTAGACCATTGCACTGTGGGGGGAGAATATTTATGAAAAAGGAATGCTCCCTGAGGGATAGGAGCACAGGGGAAGGCCTTGGTAAGTCTTCCCGCAGATGTCCCTTTAGCCATGTAGGTAAGGAAGTGTGTGTTTGGCATTTCATGTGAAGCAACAACATGAAAATGTGTAAGGAATCTGAGACAGAGTAAACAAGTGCATCAGCAGCACGGTTACTCTCTGCATTGTCCTAATCCTCTGTGTTACCTCTTCTCAGAAAGGCAGGAGAAAATCCAGGTGTCTCACACCTGCTATTTCTTTCACACTCTCAGACAGCATCTTGACCTGATCAACAGAACCAGGGTAGAAACTTTGAACCTGCTAATCGTTCTATACGGAACCTACTTCACATAGATCATTGCGTGGCTTGGTTCCTTATTTCATTCAGGTCTCTGCTCAGACATGACCTCATCAATGAGGCCTTCTCTCAACACCCAATACAAAATAGCCCCTCTCTCCATCATTCTCTGCCTACTTTTTAAATAGCACTTACGACTGCTTGAAATTATATTCTGGGGAGAGAATACTAGTTTATTGTCAGACACCTCCATCCCAAGTTAAGCTCCATGAGGGCTGTGACCAGCTCTTCTTCACAGCTGTCTCCGCAGGCCCTAGATGGGCAATTGGCACACAGTAGTCAGTTCCTAAACATGTGCAGAGTAACTTAGTTAATCCACATATTGTTTAAGGATGTATTTGTCCTCACTTGGTTGTAGCCATGGCTGCCACCCTGTCTCACGTGTCCAAGTCCTGCAATATCCACCTTGTATATATGTGACACAATGCATCCCTTGCCCTTACGTATGCTACACAAAGCATCCGTGTGGCTACCTCTTCCTATTCCATCCCCACCTTCTGTTGATGTTCCCTGACCTCATACATTGAAAAGCTAAGACCATAGAGTAGAAACTCTCCTTAGATGTCACACTCCAACATAATATCCTGCCTATCTCTGAAGATGGTGACACTGTCACACTCTACATTCCTATGCCAGGCTAGAATGTCAGTAGCATCGTGAAACAAAGTCCAATGTGGCTGAAAAGTCCAAGCTAAGGCCTCAAAACAACACCAGGTCCTGTCTCTTCTCTGCTTCTTCTCTTCCTGCAGCTGACTCCCCTGCCCACTTCTCCTCAGACTACATCTCCTCTGAGTTTTATCACACTAATTCCTTAATGTTTTCCATGTTTAAATTTCTCAACATAGAGATATAGGTAAGAAAATGAGAACCTGCCAAAGCGGTGCAGTTGAGATAGTATAAATTCAAGAAAACATTTAGGAGGTGAGATGTACATGGATAAGAGAATATTAGGTAACAGGCTGGTAACAGCAACAGATTAAATCAATAAAAAATATAGATAGAGAAGAAGGTTTTGTAATGAATAGATGAATCCAGTTTGGGATATTTAGAATGCTAAGTGCCTGTGGTATAACTAAACAGATATTTTGAGAAAGCAGTTAAGAAGGTGAATTAATGGGACTTCCCTGGTGGCACAGTGGTTAAGAATCCGCCTGCCAATGCAGGGGACACAGTTTCATTCCCTGGTTCGGGAAGGTCCCACATGCTGTGGAGCAACTGCGCCTGCGTGTCACAACCACTGAAGCCCGTGCACCTAGAGCCCGTGCTCCACAACAAAGAGAAGCCGCCGCAATGAGAAGCCCGCGCACCGCAACGAAGAGTAGCCCCCGCTCTCCGCAACTAGAGAAAGCCCACGCACCGCAACGAAGACCCAACGCAGCCAAAAATAAATAAATTTATTTTTTTTAAAAAAGGTGAATTAAGTAGTTGGCAGCCATGAGCATTTGGGAGGGTGTACACTGAGCCATGAATGTGGATTATGTCTCCCAGGAAAATTAAAGAACAGACAGTAGGGGGTCAAGTACAGGATGCTAAACATAACTTCCAGCAGAATTATTATGATTTTGTTATTAAAATTTATAGTTTTGTGTAATACAAAAGCAGAGATCTCTGAAGAAAATAAAATTTGATTTCGTGTGGTTACCATTATTATTTTGGGCCCTCAAGTGTGTTTCTGTATAATAGGATAGCTATTGAAGTGTTACATTACCCTTTAAAAAATAAAACTAACCTCCAAGCTGCAGTCACGGGACAGTTAACAAATAAATAGTCTTAGATGAAGCAGCGGAAAGTGCGCATTGCTGGTCAGCCAACACCGTGCACCAAGTCAGGACAGGGAGCCAACTGCATTACAACATCAAGGGCTCAGCACTGTTTTCTGCCAAGAGCTGCCTTTTAAAGTCTTGCTTCTGACAGGTTACAGTGCCTAGCAAGGCAATTCTCAAAATTCAGGAGAGAGTACGTCACTTGCCTGCCTGCTGCCAGCTTCTTCCCTGGCGGTCCGTGCCCCTCCCGCCCCAGGCCCCAGCCGTGCTCGCTGCCCGCACCGCGGCTTCAGCACCTGGGCCCGGGTAGACCCTGCGAGGGGCTGCCTGCAGGCCAAGGCTCCCTGGCCTAGGCCACATGTGTTCCTGGCTCGCGAGCAGCTCTGACCCCCCGGCCAGCCTGGACCACAGGGCCGCCCCGTGCTGGCCTGCTGGCCATGGCTGTGGTGCCCTGGGCTGCCCCCCGATACCCAGCAGGAAGTGCAGGAGAGAAAGCCCAGGAGAGGGGGGAGGTAGTCCAATTCCAGGACCCGTGCACTTCTCCGAACCCCCCATCTCACCCCTGCCCCCGGGTCCCCCCGAGGGCCTGCTCTTGACCTGTGCTCCTTCAAGGTTGAGAAGCCAGGGCTCTAGGGCCGAAAGTAACTTATTTTTCATAGTACTTTGAGAGACTAACCTGGTTCTTCTTGCAGCATCCGTAGGAACAATGTGTAATTTTTAACTCCATAGTAATGCAGACAGCGATACCAAGGGTAGAGAACTGGTCCAAGGTTACACAGTCTTTTGTCCAGAGGATTAAAATTGAGCCCTCCTGACCACTGCCAGTGACTTCTTTAGATCACCAAGCCTCCCCTCTGAGTACCTGAAGACTCTGCTTCCTCTTAAGGACTTTCTGAAGGCTCCTTCCTGTGGTGGGAGGACTGGGCCTGCCCCCAGGTGTTGTAACTGCATGAGTTGGCCTGGGACTACTTAAGCCTAAGCTATTTTTAGCCATCTTTCAGGACAGAGATTATCAAACTCTGGTGTGTGTCAGAATCACCTGAAATCTGGTAGAGAGGCCGAGGCTCATTGAAGGACCTGGACCTCTTTGTTTTTACCAAGTCCCCCAAGTGATTCTAATACAACCAAAGTTTGAGAACCCAGGAGATGTGTGCATTGTCTCTTAAGCATCTCACCTGAAAGGGAGGTGATTATTGAATGAGATTCCACATTTCTCGTTTAGCTTCTGTCTTTCAGATCAGTGTACTGTGCATTGCATTCATTTGAAAAATACATATACAAATAAGTACAAAAAAATTCCTGAGACTGTAGAAGCTGAACATTCCAAGGTTCTCTGGTGCTTCCATGAGTTTGCATGGGCTGTCCTCTCTGCATGGAGCCATTTCTTTCTCCACTCTTTCCTCTCCCACCCCCTCTACACCTGAGCTGAACATTTCTCCTTTGTCACCCACAGGCCTACATTTAATCTTTGCTCAACCATCCCATATTACTGTTTACCTGTCCCTGACCTAGGAGTCTCATGTTTTCTGCCATCATCTGTGAAACTATGGCAAGATAACTTGTTAGCTGGCAAGTAGAGTAAAATCTCAGACCCTTCATGGATCTTGACAGAAAAAGATCCATCAAGTCCAATACCCTCACAAAATATCCCACCTGCTTTCTGTCACCCAATATTTCACTCCATTCTCTAGATTAACTGTATGCCTTGTTAAACTCCAAATATCCCCAGAGAGACAAAACTTTATCAGATAGGGGGAAAAAAAAAAACACCACAGGAGCACAATTCTACAGAAAGTATACCAATGAGCCACTAATGGAAGACGTGGTGACATAAAAAAGAGTCTGGTATTACCCAAGGCCAACTTGTCCCCAACAAATTATTATTTTGACACCAATATTTCTGTTCTGGTTTAACCATTTTTATATTTTCAGTATTCATGCTGGATTTTCTCCAAATTTGCCAGTCTTGGCACTGCAGTAAATATCTATAAGCCACATGTTTTTTCAACTTTTGATAAAATAACCTATTTTAACTGATTTGTTACCCAAATCATTTTGCAGTTTCAAGAAGATTTTGACTTCTAACATTTTAGTGTGTTTTAATCTTAAACAAATTTAAGAGGTGAGTTCTTGAATAATAATAAAGAAGTGGGGTTAATCAGCAAAGGAACTAATAGAGCCTAGCAAGAATTTTTTTTTTTTAATTTTTACTAAAATATTTTTAATCACTATTAGCTTAGACCTGTGGAACAAAGTTAAAAAAATAAAGTTCTTACTAGCAATACTTTCTGTTTATCATGAAAAAGCTCCAAATACTTTATGGGTATTATCATAATTCATGTTTACATTACTCTTGGGAAATAAGTAAGCATATAAATCATGCTCCCTACTACATAATTAGGAGCCAAAGGAACCCACCCAATTATTCAGTCATTTTTCTAAGGAACACAACATTCTAAACTATAAATAGAACCCAACACTTGACCACACTGTCTGTATTTGGACAGAGTCTATAGTAAGGACTCATGGGTCTAATAATAGGAAAGTTTCTATGAATTTTAACAGCTTTCTGAAATCCTTATGATGGAAGCTTGTATTTATGCTTCTAATCACCATGAATTTGGCAGTCACATTCAAGTTAATGTTTCTAGCATTTTGTGCATGAGGCAGTATACATGTGTCAACCTTGCACTGACAAAAATCCATTATTTTAATCGATTAACTAAACAGTTTTCATTATAATGCTTTAAAGATTTTCCTGAGATTTTAGCTAAGTAGTCTGGGAGTTCTCGGTGGTAAATGAATTCACAGCAGAACTTGTGAATTTCCAATCAGAAAGATGGGAATTCAAGAATGATAGAGGAAAGCTAAGACAATCTTGGACAGGGTGAGCGAGAGTATGTTAAAACTGCATCTCAGAGGGTGCTTCCCAGGGAACACACCTGCAACAGTTGATACTGGGAGTGGTCCAAGAAAGAGAGCTAATATGGTGTTTTGAAACTGGATCACTTGCTACCCACTGGCAATAAGGATCTCCATTGCTAGTCACAGATGGAGCACGATAGTCTCTGGCACAAGTGGCAGTCCAATTGTTAAAACTCTCCAGAGCCATAAATTGAAATGTTATTCCAGTGGAGGAAAATACATTAATTGGTATATTGTGTCTAACGTCTGAGAAATACGGGAGTAATAGCAACTACTGGTGGGATAGGGAGGGTGGGATAGGGAGGGTGGGATAGGGAGGGTGGGATAGGGAGGGTGGGATAGGGAGGGTGGGATAGGGAGGGTGGGAGGGAGCCGCAAGAGGGAGGAGATATGGAGATATATGTATATGTACAGCTGATTCACTTTGTTATACAGCAGAAACTAACACACCATTGTAAAGCAATTATACTCCAATAAAGATGTTAAAAAAAATAAGACATTGAAGTTGGGTGGTTATTACTAACAACGGATGTTCTGAGAAAAGATAAAGAAAAGCCGGAGTGATTAGTCACCGGTTAATAGTTAAGCGTGAAAGCCAGAAGGCCTCCTTGGTAGCTCACAAAGAGTCACTAATCTCTGGCAGAGGGCAGAGAAAGTTGAGGCCCAGGCCCAAGACTTAATAGTTGGAGTAACCTCACTCCAAAGAAGGTTAAACCTTCAACCAAGACAGATCTGCTCTGCCAAGAAGAGAGTTTCTGAAAGCTCTGTTTGTAAACAATGAGAACCAAGCAGCTTGCCATGGGAGCCAGAGGAGGAAAGGCCCTGCTGAGCACCCAAGCTGCAATGTAAGCAGCTCAGCTACTTGAGCAAATCAACTGGAAGACACTTATGGTATTAAAGATTTTGGTGGTGGGACAAGGTTCACAAGGAACTTAGGGAAATCTCCAAGGAAATCACAATGGAAACTGCTAGAGGTCTCCAACAGGGCTATGCTATCTGTAGCTGAAGTTATGCACCTTTTGAAGAACAGTTCCTGGCATGCTACTATGATAGAGAGCCCGCCCATGGGGTACTAAGTGATCTTGCTACCAAATCAGCCCACTATGAGTTTGGCATTTTCAGACCCATCAAGTCATATGAAAAAATGGGCCAACAAAAATCTGTCATAAGATGGGACTAGCACAAGCAGAACCAGAGGACACAAGCACACTGTGTGAGCTTGTATCCCACACCTCATGGTATCACTGCTGCAGCAGTAGCTCTCCCTCAGCCCACACCCGTGGCCATATGAGGCATCTCTCACAACTGGTTGACCAAGGAAGAAAAGCCTGAGCTTGGTTCAGAGATGGGACAGCTTGGTATGTGGATGGCAGCCAAAAATGGGTAACAATTGTAATATCCTCACTCAGGGGGTGGCTTGCAAGGGATAATTCTCCCAACATGCAGAATTTGGGGCAGTGCACTTTGTTATGAAGGTATATGAAAAGAAAAGTAGCCTGAGAAACAAATTAAAATGGGCTTCCCCTCCCATGAGCAAGAAATATTTCACTGTTCAGTTAAATCAGATGCTTTGATTCTAGTCAAACGAGCATGCTTCCTTTCTGCTGGTTTTATGATCAGAAATATATAATAAACCATGTCTCCATTTATTTTTTTGGCTTGCTGAAAACCTAAAGCCAAATTTAAGGCCCAACTGTGACACCTTTGTTAATCCATCTTGTTAGCATAATTGTGGCTTTTTAAAATAGGATTTGGATTGTCTACTAATAGGTATTTTCCCTGATCCTAATTTCCCATTTAGACTTCTTTTAAAATATAATGCCTTGCTGTACCTTCTGGGGTCCATGGTTGAAAAGAAAGTAGATGATTGATGAATAATAGATTGACAGATGGGTACTAATATGTTTTTTCAAAAGCAAGCACAAATATGAGACTGATCCTAAGGCAAAACTGTTCATTGGGATCTGCTGGGCATTCTACTAGGTTCAGTGTAGTTCCTATTCTCTGCTCTTCATCAACTTGGTCTTCTTTCCATTTTCAACCTAAAGTTTCTTATAACTTTTTTGTCACAGAATTATGGGCTTAGCCAACTGGGGTCAGCAAAGATGTTAGTTAATAATGCCTTAAGGAGTTACTCTTCCCAAGACCATTTATATTTTAGTAGAAATCTATAAAGACAAATAGGCTCAAGGCCCAAAGGAATGATTTTCAGATGATTGAATTTGACACATGCAGAGAGAGATTTGTAACCCTCTCTCACTTTGTATCATCTTCTGTATTTGGGGCATGAGAATTATGTTATCTATGAATATCTAAAAATTGCCATGTCTAGCTCAGAGATCTTGACATATTTTATTAAGCCTCAGAAGACAAGTCAGAAGGGGCAGATATTTTATAGCTATGCTGTCATTTTTCCTTCTAAACTATTATATTCATATCAAAGACTCTTTTGAGAAAAAGAAAGCAATTCTATAAGCCACAACATCAACAAAACTATTTTTACTTTTGCAAATCCAAATCCATACACACATAATCTGCTGCTTTAACTTTTAGAATATAGTTTCCCATGCTTCTATATAGCCATTCGTTTTATTAGCTGAATAATTTTCCATTAATTTGATGTAACATAGTTTACCTTTGTTATTAAGCCTATTTCTATATTTTTGCTATTATGTACAATATTTCAATGAATATTTGGCATGCTTAGCTTTATACTATTTTTGAGTTATTTCTATGGAGTTACATAACAGTAGTAATGTTTAAGACAAACATACAAACATTTCTATGTCTCCTGATTATTATTATTATCTCTTATTATATCTGCTCTCCAAAATTCTTGTAGCAAGTATAATAATTTAAACCATTTAATAGGGCATCAAATCTCCAAAAAATGAAGTAACTTACCCAAAATAAAGAGCTTCATCAGTACCAGAATAGGTTTTAGAAACTCATCTCTTGACTCTCTGACATTAATTTGAGTACAGTGATACATATAAGAAAAAAAAGGAAATCATGGGCTTGGTTTTGCCAAGAAGAAGGATGTAGATTTCACTGAATCCCAAGGATAATAGGGATTTCATTTGATGCTGTTTTCTCAGCATAAAATACTTTTTCCTGAACCTTTCCTTCCTTAGAAATTCCTACACATACTTCTTTAGAGTGGAGCTCAAATTTTACTTTATGGAAGAAATCTCCCCTCACTGCCAGATTAGGTTAGGTTTCTTATTACATACTGCCATTCCAAATTAGCTTCTTCTTGTAGAATCTATTTACAATTGTAATTAAATCATTAATAATTAATTACTTTCCTAATAGAACATAAGCTAACTTCTGTCTTGTTCTCCACTATATATATAAAAAACCTAAAACAGTGCCTTATATATAAAAAGCCCTCAATATTTATTGACTGAATAACCAATAAATGGATAGTAGGATGGATGATCAAATTATTATTTAAGCAGGACTGAATCACACTCACCAAAAATACCGTTATTTATCCTTTGCTAAAAGTCTACAAGGAAACTTCTAATTCAAGATAATGAATTTATTGTAAGCATTTTTCTTTATTGACTCCAAAAATTACAGTGGGATAATAGTGAAGATATACCATAAATAATAAAATATACTCTAAAAATAGAAAATATGCCATTGATGAAGGAAAAAATTTGTGGCAGACAGAATACACTTGAGAGTGTAAATGCAGACAAATCAGACCAGAGAAAATTACAAACCAAATCATTAACAAGAAAAGACTAATGCTGAGATGGGAGTTGTTTAGCCTGGTGAAGACTTGAAAAGGTTTCAAGCATGGAGTCGCAGGTATAGAAAATAGGGATGGAGTATAGGGAAGCACCATGTATTAATTATAGGGCTACTGACAAAATACCTGGATCTGCTCCTGGATCTACTTTATAAAGAGAAAGATTATTCTAATGGTCGATCATGACGTGAGTGTTAAGAATGGGGAGAGGGGCAGATGCAAGCCTGCAGTGACTCTATACCTCTGCAATGGACCTGTGAGAATGCAACTGGGGATGCAATGGGAAGGGAAGTATCTCTACCTCGGAATAAAGCATGTTCATGTATTTCCCCACCAGCATAGAGAATCCTTACATGAGTGGCTCTCATGGTTCAGGGACTGCGTGGATGTTCCCCAATTTTGGATCGAAAAGTTAGCCTTCTGGGTGACAAAATCTACACACTTACAGAAAAACTCACATCCAGGCATTCTACTCAGGGTAGAGGCTTTAGGGTATATAGACACATGGGCTTTGACTACTATTTATCTACACTAATCAGCATAGGCCTTTATCCATAAACATGAGTGGTCAAATGAGGATCATCACACTGCTCGATAAAAACAACAACATGGAAAAGAAACATTCCATGTTCGAATTTAAAAATAGAACCCTGGGCCAAATATCAACATTGTAAGGAGCAGAAGATAATTAAAATAAAAACTCTAGTTTTATGCTAAGGGAGATTAAAGAAAATTATTACTGAAAGTTCTTTTTCTGTCTAGGAAGGAATATTGTGCCCACAATAAAAACAAGAAAATGCTGAATAAGCTAAAAATAATCATAATTTTTCTTGATCTGAGTTTGCAATGTAATGACGTAGCCTGAAATCCAGGGGAAGATAGGTCCCTCCTCAGAGAGATGAGATGTGAGCTCCGGCTCACCTGTGGCAGAACATGGAAAGAAGAAATCCAGGTATCATAAAAGTATAAGATTATAAAAATTCAGGCAAATTTATTTTTAATTGCTGTACTAGTCAGCATTCTCCAGAGAAACAGAACTAATAGGAAAGAGAGATGGACAGACATTTTAAGGAATTGGCTCATGCAGTTATGGAGGCTAGCAAGTCTAAAATCTACAGGATGGGCCAGCAAGCTGGAAACCCAGGAAAGAGCTGTCGCTGCTGTTCAATCAAGTACAAAGGTCATCTGCTGGCAAAATTCCTTCTTGCTTCGAAAAGGTCAGATTTCTGTTTTATTCAGGCCTTCAGCTGATTGGATGAGGCCAACCCATATTATGGAGGGCAATGGCTTTACACAACATTCACCTAGTTAAATGTGAATCTCATCCAAAAACACCCTCACAGAAACATTTAGAATAATGTTTGACCACATATCCAGGCACTGTGGCCTAGCCAAGTTGACCCATCAGATTAACCATCACAATTGCTTAAAGCCTGAATGTGGACTAGCGAGAGAGTGTTGAACCCTGGGAAGCTGTATATACAAGGGGATTTTCTTTCTGTTCACAGGCTCCTTTCCAATGACCTCCACCAGGTGCTCATGAAAAAGATTGAGGGCAAAGTAGGAGACCAAGAAGAGCCTTTGCTGGTGGTGCAGGTCTATAGGAGTGAAGCCTGAAGTTCTAATGAGACACCTCTCTATGAAACAATACCCTTAAGTACCTTAAGGATAAAAGAAAGCCCTGCCACCCAGGGCACAGGAGAAGACTCACTGTGGCTGCAGGAAGGTAAAAGAGAAAATCCTATCCCTGACAGAGGGTCAAGAAATATTCCAAATCCCATACCAATAGAGGTCTCCTACGTATGGGGAAAGGCAGAAAAACTGCTCCAGTCCCAAATCTGCAAAATATAAAAGGCAGAAATTAGCTGTCATAGGGACTGGGAGCAGGATCGCAGAGCACATCCCTCACCCAAGGCCACAGAGCATACTTAAGACTCAGGCTGGACCAGGACAAGGGACAACACCACTTGTCCCCCACCCGCACCACCAGGCTAGAAAACACCAAGAATGTGCAACAATTATCGACTACTGAAGGAGAGGAAAAGTATGGAGAGAGACTTGCACTGTGGCACAGGAAAGAAAGGAAGCTGATCGTGCAAGGGAACATTGAGAAAAAACTTCCAGCAAACCAGCCCCCAGAGTAAACACAAGGAAACACTAGAGCAATTGAATCTGGTTGTGCACTGAGGGTAAACATAGCAACAAAAAATTCCAGACTCACCTCAACTCTTGACAATATGGACCCAATATTTTATTCTAAGGGCATAGCAGAAGAAGAGACCTGCCCATTTATAGGCATTAATATGATTTCACCTAGTCTCTCCTATATTATGACATTATGTCTAAAATCAATTATAGAAATTATGTCTCAAATCAATAAAAAAATTATGAGACACTCACAGGAGAAAACAACACACTGTCAAAAAACAAAGAAATCAACAGAATTGGACTCACAGACTATTCAGATGCTGGACTGTACAGTAGAGGATGGTAAAGGGGGAATAAGGGATATCTAAGAAGCAATAACTGAAAGCCGAGTCTTCAGATTTTAAGGAATCTTTAAAGGCATAGCATAATGAATTTGAAATAACCCAAACCTAGCTTCATCATAATAAAATTCAGACCTCTGAGAATAAATGTAAAGTTTTAAAAGCATCTAAAAGATAAGTTTACCTTCAAAGGTATAAAAATAAGATTTGCATCTAATTTCCCATCAGCATTACTGGAAACTAGAGCAATGTCTTTAAAATTCCAAAAGCAGTAGATTTTGAATCTAAAATTCTACACTTAAAATATTAGTAGCTCTGATTCTGAAAACAAAATAAAGACATTTGCATCTATAAAAGCACAATGAAAAATTATTTGAAGTAATAATCAAGGAAAATTGTTTTAAAAAACATAAAATCTAATAGAAAGGAAATAGGAGACCCAAGAAACAATGACACTAACTCAGAGGAGAGCTGACAAGAAGTTGTAGAATGACCCATTTTTGTCAGGTTTAGAGAACAGTCCATCCCAACCTGAACAAATAATAAGTATGATTAAAAGGCTGCATGTTCTTAATTATAATCCATATTTTTATTAGATCACCAGGTGATGTGTATGTATGTTAAAGTTTGAGAAAAACTGGTAATGATCTAAATGATCTAGCTTTACCATATCACAAGTAAACTGATAAAGTCTAAAGTTGATAAATCAAGAAAGAAAAAAAGGTTCAAGAATGATGTTTAGAATTACAGGCAGGCAGAATGAAAACTTGAACTAAAAATAGAAATGTTTAATGATTATTACATTTAAGAAGTAAGATTATAGGATTAAATAGAGGTAATATTTTATTTTTCATATTCTACTCTTTGTATAGCTTGTTTATTTTTTAACTATGTAAATAAGTTATTTTATAGCTATTAAAAGAATGGGAAGTTCAATGATTGCAAAATATTCATAGTTCCACAACGGTTTTAAACCTCCATTAACTGTTTGGATTTTTTAAATTAATTTTGCTGTACTAGACCAGATAATCATTACATGCAAAGCAAGTTTAGAAAAAACAAATACTATTACAGTGAAGCATAAGAAAAGATTTACAAACTACAGTTAAGTTTCTATGTATTTTTAAAGTATTCAATAGAGTAAAATTCCATTTTGGTTCAACAAAAGGCTTTGACAGTTTCTTAGATTTGATTGGAATTAGACTTGAAGATGTTTGCCTTTGGGACTGAAAAACAATTACCCTTGAAATAGCAACTATTCATTGTTCATATCACAACATAATGAATTCTAAATGATAAACCATTATTTCTATATATTCATAATTGAAGGTTGGACTTATAACTCTTGAATCCATGTTTAAAGTGGAGTAGTTCTAAAAGGAGATTAATCTCACTTCTCTACTCCAAACCCTAAAAGGAATTTACCATTTTCTTGTCTTTATTACTGAAATAAACCCAATCCATTCATAATTTCCTGGAGTTACATACAACCATTTTGTATTAGTTAGCTGTGTTATTGTAATAAACAAGCTATAAATCTCAATGGCTTATAATAATAAAGGTTTGCTTTTCACTGATGTTTTATGTTGGCAGCTGTGGGTCTCTGCTCTACATGTTCTTTCTTTCAAGGATCCAGGCTGAAGGTGAGACATCTACCCGGGACAGAAATTCTCAGAGCAGGGGGAAAAGCACAAGAGAACTGGTGGAAACAGACACGATGGCTATTGAAGATTTCTGCTTGGATGTGGTGTATCTAACTTCCGATCACATTCCATTGGCCAAAGCTCAATGTCCATGGAGTAGGAATCTCTATTTCACACAGTAGGCACAACAAGTTACATAGAAACCCACAGAATGGAAGAAAATATTTGCAAACAATGTGACAGACAAGGGATTCATCTCCAAAATTTACAAACAGCTCATGCAGCTTAATATCAAAAAAGCAAACAAGCCAATCAAAAGATGGGCAGAAGATCTAAATAGACATTTCTCCAAAGAAGACATACAGATGGCCAAGATGCACAACATCACTAATTATTAGAGAAATGCAAATCAAAACTACAATGAGATATCACCTCACACCAGTCAGAATGGCCATCATCAGACAGTCTACAAAAAATAAATGCCAGAGAGGATATGGAGAAAAGGGAACCCTCCTACACTGTTGGTGGGAATGTAAATCGGTACAACCACTATGGAGAATAGTATGGAGGTTCCTTAAGAAACTAAAAATAGAGCTACCATATGATCCAGAATCCCACTCCTGGGCATATATCCAGAGAAAACCATAATTTGAAAAGATACATGCACCCCAGTGTTCACAGTGCAGTACTGTTTACAATAACCAAGACATTGAAGCAACCTAAATGTCCATCGACAGATGAATGTATAAAGAAGATGTGGTACATATATACAATAAAATATTATTCAGCCATTAAAAAGAATGAAATAATGCCATTTGCAGCAACATAGATGGACCTGGAGATTAACATACTAAGTGAAGTATATCACACAAAGACAAGTATCATATGATATCACTTACATGTGGAATCTAAAAAAAATGATACAAATGAAATTATTTACAAAACAGAAACAGACTCACAGACTTAGAAAACAAATTTATGGTTATCAAAAGGGAAAGGTGGGAGGAGGGATAAATTGGGAGTTTGGGATGAACATGTACACACTGCTATGTTTAAAATAGATAACCAACAAGGACCTACTATATAACAGAGGGAACTCTGCTCAATATTCTGTAACAACCTAAATGGGAAAACAATTTTAAAAAGAATAGATACATGGATATGCATAACTGAATCGTTTTGCTGTACACCTGAAACTAACACAACATTGTTAGTCAACTATACTCCAATATAAAATAAAAATTTTTTAAAAATAGATGGGAATCATAATCCTTTTTCAAAAAAGAGAAGTAAATTTGAGGGAACACATATTCCGAGGTTGTACACCAGATGATGAAGTATTCCACAGAGAAACTGGAAAGCTGGAGGAGTTGAATTCCTGTCCAAAGTATGGCTGAGTAAATTGAATAATGAAACATTTTTTATCCACTTTAACTCCACAAAAATTCTGTATTTTTGTTAAACTGATGCCACTCAAAGTATCTTTTAGTTTTATGATGAAATCATAGATTCATGAATATTATTTCTATATAGAATTATAAAAAAGACAATGAGAGACAAGAAATGCATGAGATGCTTTAATTAAGCATAGGATTAAAACTGGGAGCCAAATTTGACATCAGATTAGTTCTGAATATCGGTTTCTCAGTTGGATAGAAAGAGTTATTTAATTCCAATCACATCCATGCAAAATAAAACTCAGAAAAGAATTCTGTATAAAACATTGGAATCTGTCAGACTATGTTATTTTTCTCTATTTGTATGCAGAGACTAGGCAAGTCAGACTGCAGACTGAAACTTTGTCAATATCATTGTACCACACTTATTAAGGACAGTTTGCCTGTACCTCTTATCCAAATAGTTATCGTCTTCAATCAATAGAATGTCTGGTGTTAAAATTCTGGCGCTACTGAACAACAAATGATGCAAAGGGTAAATTTTTTCACCTAGATATAAGATAGGAATAAAATATGTTGCAATGATTATTTAATGATTTTTCTTATAAAACTAAAAGCATAAATTGTAGTTCTTGTTCCAAAAAAAAAGAAGGCACTGATTGCTCTAAATAGAAAGTCAAGACTCTAGAAATAGAACTAGAACTGTACTGTATATATATTCACCTCTATGTTTTGTCATTTTGTATTCAAATATAAAGCGGTACATGTGGAGAAAATGTCCTTTTGTCCTTAAATTTTAAGGCAAAATACTCAATTAACTCATGTCAGGTTTCAATGTGATACCATATGACACAGATATACTTTCACTTTTCCTCCTCAACATCAATATTGTAATTGATAAAAATAAGGCAGATGTAGAACTATAAAGCAGTAATCCATGGGTGGGAGGGGGACAAATTGAAGTTTTTGAGGAATTAGAATGTAGGGCAGTAAAAATATTGCTGTAACTTTCCTAACTCTGTTTCATTTTGTAAAAAACTCATTTAATATATACATAGAACATTTCTTAAAATTTCTGGCATGAGGAGTAGCATGTTACAAATAGTCCTATATTTGAACTCAACTGTACAGCTATGTGAAAGTCAATTAAGCTGTTTGAGCTTAATGTATAGAATGGGGGAAAGTAAGACATATCTCAAAATATTGATGAATTAGAGAATGCATATAAAGAGTCTAGCATAGTTCTTGGTACATAAGTGACATTCAATTTTTTCAAGTGTTTATTGTTGTTATGGTTGTTTTTAATGTTTACTAACAGAAAAGTTATTAGAACTTCTATAAGCTATTCTGGTGCTTATTTTAAACAGAGTGTATTCAACACATTTTGGGAATATGTTCTATACAAAGCAATGTGTTAAGGGCTGTGAGAGATATTGATACAAAAATCAGGGAACTTGTTTCCATCCTATTGTAAATGTGGAATTGAAAATGGATGAGAGGACTTAGCTAGAATAAAAACTAGAGTTATTTTGTTGTCACTTTTGTAACTGAATAAAACAGAAGAGTCCTGTGCATTCTGGAAGTTTTAGCATGCATGAGACAATCAGTGGCCTTCCTCTGCACACTTTTTGATTATGGAAGGTGTACGATGGGAAATAGATATTTGGTCTTTGTCCCTAGTTCCCGACACAGAGCTCTTAAGTCCTTTGTAAATTCCTGAGTGACAGGAGCATCTTTTGTTTTAGTGAGGCAATTCTTGGTGGGCCCCAAGGTAGCTTCAGGATGGGGACTGATCACCAGAAAGGCCAGGCACAATTAGAGGCTTGAAACTTTCATCCCCACCCCTTTATCTCTGAGAGGGGAGAGAGACTGGAGGTTTAGTTATCACCAATGGTCCATGATTTAATCAATCATGCCTATGTAATAAAACCTTCATCAAAACCCCTAAATAGTGGGGTTTTGAGAGCTTCCAAGTTGGTGAACACAAGGAGGTGTTGGGAAGGTGGTGCACCCCCCTTCCCAAATACATTGCCCTGTGCATCTCTCCCATCTGGCTGTCCCTGAGTTGTATCCTTTATAATAATTCAGAGGTCAGATTTCCTAGGACTAGTTAAACAAAGCTAACTTTAACTACAAAATGTCACAAAGATGTACAAGGAATAGCAATAGGTATAGGATTGTTTGTCTGGAAAAGAAACATTTGCCTAATAACTGCTTCAAATAAGCAGTTAAATAACTGCTTTTAAAAGTTTTATTTGATTTCAATGATAGAAAAATAACAGATTTTAATTTTATCTGGACTTACTGAGTCTAAAGATAAAGATGAAAACTTAAAAGGTGTTCTTTTACAATGATGTAGGGAAAATTGCACATGGTTTAAAGAATGTAGAGACTAAACTACTTTCAGTATTTCCTGACATATTCAATCATTTCACATTTATCTAACAGATGGGCATGATAATAGATTAAAATCTCACAGCTTGTACTCCCATTAGTCAGTCGTATATTCTTTAAGTATATAAATAGCAAAATTCTGACCCATAGATAAATAAAATTACAGAGTCATTCTTATGCAGTTTTCAAACTAAAGATGAAAAACAGAAGTTGAAGAAATAGACCTAATGTTAATTCTCTCAAATAAACCAATATCAATTTTATTAACTTTTAAGTCAACAGAACTTTTACACACTCATTTAAAGAGCCAAGCTATCAATAATATGACAGAAGAACCTATCTGTGTGAGTGCTTTGGATAAACATTTTTTGTCATTTTTGTATCAAATAAAAATCTTAGCTACAGTTTCTAATGCCAAGGCAAGATTATTCTTTACATGGAATGAGAACATGCCTAGAAATGTGACATCTAAAGAGCTCTCAGCACTGTTGACTCATATTCTATAAGTTTTCATAACCTGAAATTGACACAGGTAGTACCAGACGGAAATAGTTTCTTTGATTAGATTAACATAAGGCCACAGGTTTGCCATTGGAGAGTGTGTTCATGCGATCCCCTCACTCACACAGATTGTGTGCTATGACTTTCTATTCATTCTCCTTCCCTCCTCTTTTCCTCCCCTCTTTCTGATTTCAAGTGTTCATCTGAAAACACTCACCTGCTATTTCCACTAAAATATTCTGTTGTCCAAAATTTCTATACAAAATATTCCTATTACAAAGGACAATGATGGAAATAAAAATAAGAGTAGAAAAAGATAAGTATGTAGCTAACCGTTATCATAGTTAAACAATAGTACCTGTAAATACTATCATAATCATTGCTTTTGAAAAGGCTGAAAATTAAAAAGGAAAACCATTTCAAATATAAAAAAATAAAAATAGATTTAATTTACAGATAAAAGTAATGAATGCTTTTGGATAAATAAGAACAAGTAACTCCTATAAAATGAAAATCAAAATTGCATATGAAAACAGATTATTCTAGAAGATTATATAAAGGAAATAAAATCATACATTCAGTAAGAATTAATGAGTTCTTATTAAGTCAGCAGCAAGGATGTTAATTTTGACTATGACAATGGGGTAGTTTGCTGTTTTCTGTTTCAAACAAGAATAGAAGAAAACTAATTTGCTCACTGAGAGCACTAAATTATGAAGTGGTTTCCTCTAGAAATGTGCTTTCATTTTTACTGTTCCTATGTCCAAGATAATACACAAAATGTATTTGTTGATCCAGTTCTTAGTTAACTTCGAATGATCTCTTAGAAATCTTTTTAGTTTCCCACAGGCTCAAAACAAGAGAAATAATTAAATCTTTCTATTTGTATCGCAGAAAAATTTGAGACTAATACAAGTTTATACGCCATAGAGCCAGCAATAATTGCAACCAAGAGGTGGGAAAAAATTAGGAATCAAGGAAAAAGTAATTCTTAATCGTTGAGTTCTCACTATTCACCGTCAGGAAAGCAGTGCTGATTAAAAGTGCTCAGAGTGCCATCAGAACTGTGTCAGGCCAGGGGGGCACTGATTTTCAACTCACAGCAATATCTTGTGAGCATTTCATTTGAAAAGTGCATGACCCAGTCCTGAAGAAATATTTTACGTATTTATTTGCCTTGAACTTAACTCAGCATTTTTTCCATCAAAGGGCCATGATTTCAAGACAGCTTTCCAAGAAAATAAATTATCCTTTTAGTGTGACAATGAAGAGCCCAACAGTCTAGGAACTTTCTAGTTGGAGTATATTGAAATTGAAAATGATGGTTAAGTCTAAAATATATAATTCACCCTAGGTTCAATCCACATACCACAAAACAGAGAATGCACTAAAGAAGTTCCATTCAACTCACAAATATTAAAAGTGATTAAGTGTAGCTACCAATCAGATTTCTGTTATTATTTAACTGACAACATCATCAACAATGGTTTAAAACTGATGGAAAGACTATAAGAAATCAAACTAGGCATCAGTAAACCACTGAAAAAAAACAAATGTGTAGATGACAGTGAGATGTAAGCAGGTAACATTAATTTGGGATCAGCACTTTATGACAAATAATTTTTTTTGGATTTTTAAAATTCAAAAAAGAAGCCAAAGTACCATTACCAAACATAATACCTTTAATTAAAAATTACAAATTCAATGCAAGTAATTATCACTGAGTTGTACATTAACCTTCATTCAGTTTTCAGTTGTTCATTGAGCTGAAAATCCACTATTCTATACCTCAGTTTCTTCCTCTGTAAAATCATATCAAATAAGGTTGCTATGAAGATCAAGTGAGTCAATACATGTAAAGCAGTTGCCTTGGTTCCAGGTAAATAGTCAAGTAATAGCACATATCATGACTCCAATTTGAAAAAACTGCAATTTACTATGAGCCCTATTATTTTCTGGGAGCATTCTATTACTTTTGATACATTTTCACGAATCCTCTAGTGGCCCAAAAAAATTTTATTATCCCTGATTTATAGGAAATAAGCACAGACAGATTTGATAGCTTACAAAATTAGTTAATAGAAAAATCAGGATTAAAATGAGTGTTTATCTGACCCCAAAGCCCATATAATTTCAACTATACCAGTGGTTCTCAAAGCTTAGCATACAAAAAAATCTCCTGGAAAGCTTGTTAAAATAGTTTCCAGTTCCCATCACGAGAGATTCTGAGGGAGAAGGTTGAGGTGATAGCCATAAATTTGCATTTGAGACAACCTTACAAATAATACTGATGCTCCTGGTCTAAGGACCACATTTTTACTGAACTATACCATAGAGTCTCTCAGAAAATGCTTGAGAAACTGGTAGTAATTACTTCCCTGTGTGAGGTACCTTTATGAAAACCTGTAGACTCATCAAAATGCTAGATAATGCATCTATATTCAATTTTATCATTTAAAAATTCAGGCGAAAGTTTGGCTTTAGTATTGTATCTGAGCAAATTGTATTGCCTCTTTATTAGATGGGTGTTTTGAATCCCTTTCCCTCCAATAAAAAAATCATTCTCAGACCAATATCGGTTTCCTAAATTCTCTAGCAAGCCAAATGTTAGAATTTCCAGAGAAATCTCTAAACAGGGAGATTTTATGAACTCTATATTTAAAATTAAATAATTGATAAGATATGCAAATGAACACAATACTCATGCTAGAATGCTGTTGTCTCCACTGCTATAGATACATAACACACTCAATACACATAAAAATTTCAAATGGTTCTTGGTAAGAATTCTCACTGATTATTGATTCATTTCTATGCGGGCACTTTTACCTAGATGAAGGTATTCATCTATCCTAGTCTTAAATGCTTCAAGGAAAAGATGCAATGAACCTCATGGGTAGTAGATATTACCTTTTTTGATTTATCTAAATACATCTTCTGATCAAAGAGCAATAAAGAAGACCAATGAAAGAGAAAGTACACAATTAATTAATTAAACAAATTTTTCAACAGTTCTATTTCTCAGAAAGGACTCTAGGGGTCCTTAATCTGGGATCTATGGACTTTCCTTCCCCAAAGTAGTTGATCTGTGAGCCTGAAACCCTAAGTAACTATTTGCATATTGTTGACAAGTACAGCTTCCATCAACTCAGTGACTCAAAACAGGTTCAGAACCATTGATTTGCCTCATGAATTCTGTCTTCCTGCAAAAACTCATTCCTCCTAGTTGTGCCACTGAGAATTTTACAGTCTAAAACTTTGATACCCCTTCAACATATCAGGCTTTTTTATTAATTTCAAAGCAGGAATCCTGTCCTCCCCCAATTGACAAGTCTTCTCTTTTATAGACTAAAGATTTTCCCCACCATTCCAATTTGATGTGCTTTCTGTATACTTGTGAATTTTCTCTCTTTCAGACTTCCTAGGTATATATATTTGAGGCATATTACTCACCATAGCATTTTTAGTAAACTGAATTTATGTAATTAATTTTCTATTATTGTAAATCATACCAAGTATAAGTTATATGTAATTTTTTGTTCTGCCAGTATTTACAATAATAGAAAAGGATAGCATTTTATATATTCTCTAACTTTAGCCCTTTTCTATTTGGCCTATTGCTTAATCTCATGCTGGAAAAATATCTTCAAACAATTCCATAAATATTTTACATTTTTCACTTGCTCTGTGTTAATGTACTCAGCTGCATTTCGTAATAAATAATACAGTCACACAAAATAGAAATAGTATACATTTATTAATACAAATAGGAATATTCGTGCTTAATCTAATTAAACATTCTTTTGTTCTTAACGGCAAAAATTTTTAAATCTTTTCTCCTAACTTGAAAGGACCTTTCAGACAACCCGCAGCAGCAGCAGTTTTTAAATTGTCTGTTTCTAAACTGCACATTGTGCTACGAGGTTAAGTACAGCAGCATACATGAAGAAAATGAAAATGTAAGAGTGTTCAGGGACAATATATATTTTAAGAACTGATACAGGTAAAGAAAAAAAGGACTCGGAGAACAGAGAGGATAGAGAATTGCCAAGTAGACTGCAAATTTTACTGTTTTCAGGGATAGTGATTATAGCGCATTGCCCTTTGGAGTATCATGCATAAGACAAGAGGGCATTTATTATCCTTATTATTTAAAGGTACTAAAAGTTGATTTGCCATAAAAAATAACTAGAAAAACTTAAAATAAAAATACATTTAGGTTAAGAGTGAATCTTGACTACCCATTAATTCCTCAACACATATCTATTGCTCATTTGGCTAACACTCAAAGGAACCCCAAATATAATTGAATTTTAATGAGAGAAAAACTAGAGAGAGAGGACAAAAGTAAATGTTTGATGATTGTTCAAGCTAAGAATTTTGCCCAGCATTTGACCCCTTAGTCTTTGTAAGATCTATAATGATGCTAATCATAATTTTACTAAATGTCATAACATATTTACTGAAGGCTTACAATGTAACAGTCACTGTGCTTAGTATCTTAAGTGCATTACCTCATTCACCACTGTCAGATAGGTCAGGGGTTGCCAAACTAGAGCCCGGGGGCTAAATCTGACCTGCCACCTGTTTTTGTAATGAAATGTTTACTGGAGTACAGTCATGCTTATTCATTTATATATTGTCTATAGCTGCTTTCATCATACAACGGCAGAGTTGGATAGTTGTAGCAGACCATATGTTCGGCAAAGTCTAAATTATTTGCTTATATGGCCCACTACAGGAAAAGTTTGCCAACTCCTAATATAGATTTATTGATTTGCTTTTCTTACGTTGAGAAAACTAAGGTATCCAGTCTACTGTGGTAGGCAATGTTCTATAACTAACCATAAAAAACCAAAAAAATTCATTGGTTAAATAACGACCATATAATAACTCTCTCAATAAGAAAATGTGTAGCTCTTCCTTCTATGGCCCACATCCTGCAGCAAACAGTGAAGTCATAACATGTGAATTTTAGAAAATTTAAAGTAAAGTGATCTATGAAACTTGTATTTTGAAATGTATTATTTGAAACTGATGAATAAGAAAAATTAAAGGGACAAAGTACTTTTATCTTAAATATTTGCTCCTCCAAAAGGCTTTCTGACAGCCTTCTCTGAAGAACTGTTGCAATTGATTCTCAGTTCCTGTCTATTGCATCACACTGTTTATTTAATTAAAAATTTTCACAATTTTTAGCTGTCTTTTTTAGTTGTCAAGTTACTGTGAATCTTCTTCCATTCTGATGTGTTCCATTAGGGCAAGGATCGAAAATATCTTGTTCATCCCTGTATCGCCAATGCCTCAAAAAGTAAGTGCTCAACTACCATATGCTAACACATATATACGGAATCTAAGAAATAAAAAAAAAATTTAAAAAAAAATGGTTCTGAAGAACTTAGGGCAGTACAAGAGTAAAGACGCAGACGTAGAGAATGGACTTGAGGACACTGGGAGGGGGAAGGGGAAGCTGGGACGAAGTGAGAGAGTGGCATGGACATATATACACTACCAGACGTAAAATAGATAGCTAGTGGGAAGCAGCCACAAAGCACAGGGAGATCAGCTCGGTGTTTTGTGACCACCTAGAGGGGTGGGATAGGGAGGGTGGGAGGGAAGGAGATGCAAGAGGGAAGAGATATGGGGACATATGTATATGTATAACTGATTCACTTTGTTATAAAGCAGAAACTGAAAAACCATTGTAAAGCAATTATACTCTAATAAAGATGTTAAAAAAAAACATGTTAAAATACATATATATATATATATTTGAAGAAAAACAGGAAGTAAAGGAGGTGGAGGAAGAAAAATAAAAAGAACAAACTGTATTTTTAATAGACAAGGAACTGAGAGAAAAGACTTTTAGGCGGAAGAGAAGAATGAACACAGCCAAAGAAAATGTTTGCTTTGCTCTTCCATTGTTTATTGCTATGCATAGAATAGAATAGAGTAGAATAGAATAGAATAGAATAGAATAGAATAGAATAGAATAGAATAGAATAGAATAGAATAGAATAGAATAGAAGAATAGAATAGAATAGAATAGAATAGAATAGAATAGAATAGAATAGAATAGGAGTAAAACATCCTTAAAGAAAGAATACAGAAGAAGAATTTGAGGAATAATATATTTAGTGTAAACGTTGATCAACTTCTTTCACCTAAAGTAGTCATTTATGAATAAATTCTAGCATAAGACTATCTTACAAAGGAGAAGAAAACAGAATAAATATGGTTCTAAACCTGTAATTTCAGAACATTGGAATTTTAAAGGGCTGGCAGGAATAAATTTCCATTAAGAGTGAACCTAAATGAAACTACTAAACAGGGTGTTGATCTAAAACTGAGCAAGAGTAAAATGGTCTAATGAGTCATGAAATTTTATGAAACTAGTAAAAATACTATATCTAAATAGCAGTCCTTGAATCCAAAAAGATGCTATCTTGTTTTCAGAAATAATCCAATTATCTTTAGGCATTATTAAAGTTGCATAGGCAAGTTTTACTTAGAAAAATAATGAGAAATTTTAAGTGTTTTGAGACTAGAGTCCTTGTATTCTACCACTTGGTGTCCTGCTACTAACACAGTACTAAGAATAGAATCCATCCATTCAACAAATAAATGGATAAGTATTTCCGAGAACCTACTACATAACAGACATTTTCAGATATCGAGAGGCACCCTTCCTTCTAGGGTATCACACGCTCATGGGGAAGACAGGTAAGCAAACACACTATTTCTCTCTATAATGATGAGAGTCAATGAAGATGTATTCTCAGAGTGCTAAGAGAGGAAGACCTTAATAAACACAAAAATAATTAAAGATCACGCAAATGACAACAAGCAATATTGTTTGGTATAGAAAGGAAGTCAGCCCAGCCACCATCACTTGTGTTTGGCAGCCACCCAAAGACAGGAAGAAGAGAGAAATAGCTTTATAGTGGAAAAAAGGGAAGGTTTCAGTATGCCCTAATTGGAGACTATTAGCATGGGGAAGTTATAAGTGGACTAACTAGAAGTGGGGAATACTCTGTGATTGATTAGGGGTGCATATTTGGCTCTCTCCAGTTGATCCTAAGTTGGAAGCAGGGGCAAAAATTAGGGAAGCTGTCAGTTATTGATCAAGAACTGGTTGGTTGGTTGCTGATTGCTACAAGGATTGTTGTTTGGCTGTCTAAGTGATTGCTACAGATTGTGGATCAGAGTTCTGTTTTTATACATTGTCTACTTGTATATTCAGTCTCTCAAGTGCATATTGATGGTGAAGAAGAACTTAATTAACAAATTAGTTTCAAAGTCCAACTAACTTGCCCTCTCATTTTCCTTCCTCTCTTATAAAGTGAATCTAACTTACACTTTGAAAACTACATATAAAAGAAGTCATTAGCTAATGAAAACTTGTTTAATTTCTAAAAAGACTGAGTTATAATATGGGAAGATCAGTGCTACTGCATAGAGAATAATAAATGAACAGATTGGCCAATTCAGAGGTTTATGATAAAATTTATTTTTTAAAAACTAAACATGACAACTCTTAATGGCTGTACTGGTACATTAATGATTATATTTTAAATTTAAAAAATAACTAATGTCTCTAATTAACAAAGTGGGAGGCACTATTATCACCTAACTATCAAATAATTATATTTATCACATATCCTCCATGTTTCTATAATTTCTCTTTTTAGTTTCTAATCTGGAAAACATCTTTTTTTGATGCACAGTTTTACTGCTTTTTGTTTTTTAGTTCACTTCATCTTCCTTTGTCTTGATTCTCAACAAAACAACAATTTTAAAAAGGAGTAAAAAGACTGCAGAACAAAAACCTATTCAACCACCTAAGAACTACTTGAGAGTCCAGATGGTGGATCATGTAGGGGGAAGGGGAAAAACAGTTATATGTACCACATACCCTGTTACTTGCTGCAAGATTACTTAAAATAGCAGATATTTTGCATTTTTGTTATTGAAGACATGTTGCTGAAGGCCGATTTGTAAGTGACAGACAAATGTTCAAATGTACTCATAACATGCCATTATGTATGTATCTTCCTTACCACGTATATTTTCTTTCTACTGCTCACAGTTTTAAAATGTAAAACACAACTTAATATAAACTTAATGGTTCATACTCAATATACTTTCCCAATTTTATATATAAATTATACCAGCTTTTGCTATCTTGCTTCAAATAGACTTCAGGAAATATGTGAATTGCTGAGCTCAAAAACTTAAAAGCAAATTATAGTTTCTGATGCAAAGTCATACACTTCTCAAATTGTTATAAATTCAGAAGAAAATGATAAGTTCTGCTCTTTAGCAACTTCAGAGGCATCTCAGCTTTTGTTAGCAAACTCTTTTTATATAGGCTGATAAACCTGTAGATCAAGGTACTTTCTCCTTAGACTAAGTGCCACAAAATAAGCCAGCTCATATTGGATGAACTGAGCACTGAATAACTTTAAGATTGCTATAGCAAGGGTTATTAACACTGAATATGTGATAACCACAAACCTTCATATATATCTAATTATCTCATTGGTTCGTGGTTCTTCAAAACAATGTTAACTTCGAGTTCACAGACACCCTTCAAGGATTCCACAAGTCTTTGAAATTTTATAAGAGGGCATTTTTCCCATACATTTTCTAAGATTTATTTAAACACATTGGTCATTTCAAATAATATTTTATCTCTATATTAATGTTAATACTTTGTCTTTTAAGTTAACATAATTTTACATTATGTTATACTTTATCTTATATTTTAATTTGATTTTATCTTTAATTTGATTTTCCAATTTTAAGTAAGGTCATAGGTTATTTTCATTTATTTCTTTCATCCATTCATGCTTATTACCACTATATAGTTAGGGTTTTTTGTTCCCAACAACAGAATACCTTCTAAGCAGGAAAGGATTTATTAAGGGCATTAGGTAGCTTAAAGAATTTCTATCTCAGACAAAGAACCAAATTTGGATGCTAGACAGCTAGGAAAATTGCAGTCAGAACAGAACTTCAGTACTTTTCTAGTGAAAACTCCACTGTGGCTTCTGTCTGCCACCTATTACACTATGGATCAAGTATTTGACAGCTACAAGGCACCTGTGCCAGATATCTGCCACAGATATCTGCTCTTCCAGATCTACTTACCCTTCTCCACTCTGCCTTCTGCCCCGAGAAGCTGATCTTCCAGACTCCATTAACAGGCTAATGACCCCTGTAGCTTCTCCTTGGATAGACCAGGGGGATATTGGGAGAAGACTGGAAAGAAGAAAGAGTGAGTTTGTGGCATTTATTCGTTTAGGTTCCTCCCTGTTCTGTTAGGTTGCCTCGGGATGGCTGTGGTCCTCAAGGCAACTTGCCTTACACAACTCTCTCTCCCTCTGGATTCCAGTAACCTTACCACATTTCTCATTCCCTTGGGATAGGGTCGAGGTACATCTCCACTGCTGTTAGACCAGGGTTTTTGCTGTATTCATTGAGATCTCTTACATACCACTCAGACCTTTACAATTAGTCCCTTTGTAAATAGACAGTGGGTCATTTGTCTCCTGTTGATACTCAGACTGATCAAAACCAGATTTTCATTTTTGTTATTGAAGACATGTTTAGCTATCCCAGAAAAATCAAAATTCTCCCCCACAAGATGCTCTCTCCCTGCATTCACCTATGTATAATGTAACTTATCTCTGGCTTCCAAATCTCAACAGTCAATCTGCCTGGTAGACCTCAGATAACATGAAGAACATAAGCTGCAAGGAGTTTGGAAAATTTAGTTTTAGGTTTTAAGCCTCAATAATTTAGGAAAACATACCCGAAGGGGATAAAGCAGATACTGCATGAGCCAGCATACCATTATATACTATAAACACTAAAATTTACACATAAATATTTATGAAAAGTTGACCTCCTATGGAGTAGTAGTATTTTCTACAATATTTATCATGTATATGCTTTGCCTGTATTGTTTTATGTAGATATTTAGATTAGTAATCAAAGAGAGCAACTCAGTAGTAACCAAGGACTATCAATAGCATAGTAAGGCTTAAAAGGTCAGGTGAATACTGGTTTTGTTATTTTATATTCAGATTATTTTTATATATACAATAAATAGAATTGAAGTTTATTCTATCAAATGCATCCTCAAAAATGTAGATATAAGGCAGGTCCCGTTTCTTCCCTTGTGAATTCCTTGGGTACTGAAAATATTAGACAGTGGACAATGGACTGTAGTCATAGAGAATACTTTCAGGATGTAGTAGATTGACAAGATAATAATTCTTCATTTCTCCAATGAAGAGACAGATTCTATTTCCTTAATCCACGAATATGGATGAGCTATGTGAATTGCTTTTGCCAATAAGTTATTAGCAAATTGTGGCACAAACAGAGATTTGAAAATCATTTGCACATTGAGGCTTAGCCACTTGCCCCTTTGGGGAGTTCTTGTTATCATCATCGTATGAATAAGCCTTGGTCAGCCTGCTAGATGATGAGAAACACATGACTCAGCTACCCTATCTGTCCAGATATCAGCCAGCCAATCACCAGAAAAATTTGTAAGGTCATCCTAGATCAGCCAGCCCCCAGTCAACCTGCCAATTAACAGCAGATGCATGAGTTAGTCCAATTGAGATGAGCCAAGGCCACCTCGGATCAAAAGAGACACCACTGAACCCGGTTCATATTGCAGACCCGCAGAATCATGAGCTAACAAATGGCTGTATTTTCAAGCCACTAAGTTTTGAGGTTTGAGGGTTTTTTACACAAACAAATTACCTGATATATAAATAGGTACCTATAAGGGGTGTGCTGTTGTTGACTAACCTGAAATATGTGGCACTGGATTTAGGACTGGGTGGTAAATTAAAGCTGGAAAAGCAGTGAGGAAACTGTTGCAAAAGCTGAAGTAAAAGAACAGTTGGCAAAACTGTCACCTGTAGTGACACAGAAGGCAGAAAACTTACCAATACACTTGTTGGCATTGACAAGATAGCTCCCAAGCAAAATGTTCAAAGTGTCAGTTGGCTTCTTTCAACTTCAAGAATAAAGTGTGGCAAGAGAGAGATAAGAGAGAGATAAGATAAAGAGATAAGAGAGATAAGATAAAAAGGAACCATTCTGTTCTCAGGCAGAATTTAAAGGGAAAATGAAGCTGTAGGACTAGGCCTGGAAAACAAAACTGATTTTCATTTCCAGTATGTCCAACCAGCAAAATATTTTCAAAATAAAATGATCAAATCAAGGATGTGTCTGTAAAATGATCAAATCAAGGATGTGTTTGTAAAACCCTTTGTTAAAATCCTGAAAGATTCAAGGAGTGTTGAATGGCCTCTCCGAGATACACACAAGGCCTCTAAAAATAACGAGTGTGGTCACACAAAAGCTTAACCCCCAAAAAGGCATTTATTAACTCTACAGAGAGAGGCAGTTTCAAAAACAATTGAGATTTTGGATTTTATTGATTAGAGTGGACTAGAATCTGAAAACCCACAAAAAATTTATGGGAGTTTTATCAGTAAAAAGGGCCACTAGTTTAGCTGAAAAAAAACTGAGACTTAAAATTTCAACAACGAAAAATCCTCTGTATCTCAACTCTCTATGGGAGGAAGAAAGCTAAGAAAGCTACTCAGTTCCAAACAAGGCAATTTTTGTGGGAAAAGCAAGAACATTTAAGAAGATAGAAGCAAGAGCCCAAATGATGGAGTCAAGATTCATGGAGAACTATGGACCAAGAAACCACACTCAAACTTAGAAATTTTGCACTGGGAAGTGACTTCTATGGAGCAGAACTAAGCCCTAGTCAGAAAAACATTCCTGGCTCCAGAGTCAGAAGACCCGACAGCATTTGGCCTGTGGGATTTCAGAATTGCATGAATCAGTGCCTGTTATCTGTCTCCTGCTCTTCATTTTTTTTTGAGTGGAAAAGTCAACTATAATTACCTTATCTATCCTTGTCTCACCATTGTATGTGGGGGACAAATAACTTGTAATTTTAGTTCACAGTTTTCTTTAGTTCATGATAGCAAAAGGAACACATCCAAGAACCATATTCAGACCTTTTTAAATCGTGAGATTCTAGACTTCCATCTAAAGCTGGAACTCAATGAGGCTTTTGGGGAGTCTTGAGAGGAGATGCAGGTATTTTGAAAGTGAGAGGAAAGTGAATTAATTGCAATCAAAGGACAGACTGTAGTGGGTTATTAAAACGCTCGCAATGATCCTTCCTATCATATAAAGGCAGAATCTATTTTCCCACCTCTTGCATCTAGGTTGGTCATGTAATTTGCCATGTAAATGAGACGCACACATGACACAAGCATAGGGTAGAAAAGCTCTTGCATGTTTGAACTTACCTACTTGCAACCTGCACCGAGGACTTCTGCCACTGCCACCACGTGAATACACTTAGATTAGCCTATTGGTTGATAAGAGACATGTGACCTAGTCGTATTTATAACCCATCTGAGAGTGAGTCAAGAATCAAACATGTGAATAAAGTTATCCAGAATCAGCCAGGCCCAAATGGCCTGACAATTAACAGCTGAGGAATTAGTAAGCCCAGCTGAGTGTAGCACAGCTCAAGGATGGCTTGCAGAAACTACCTAACTAAGCAGAAGGTTGTTTTAAGCCACTATATTTGTTACACTAGTTTGTTCCACAGCAAAGACAAAAAAATACACAGGACTAATCTACTTCGATATAGACACCTAGGTGTAATCTTGAAAGAATAACTTGAAAGTTTTCTATATGTCCTATTGAGAAGTCTGGAAATCTAGATTGCTGAAGATTAGATATTTTTGTTTGTTTGTTTTTTAAAAGGAAAACATTTGGGGGGGAAAGTTGAAACTTGTTTTAAAACATATATCGACACTAGCTCAAGAAATACTATCTTAAAAACCAAAGAGAATAAATTATACTGGGGGAAAAAAAACGTAGAGTTAGAGTTGAAAAATGTTGGAGGAGGTCATTCAGAGGATGTGACTGCCTGTAGATGTAAAAGCTGAACCCAGGCAAGTGGAGGCTCCTCGCCCCCTCCTGTCTTTGGAAAGTACACTATGCTCACTGTTTCCACAGTGGGTGTCATTCTCAAGGATGCAGCCTTGAAAGAACAATATGTTGTTGAGACCATCTGGACGGTATATGTAACTGAACCCAGTTAAGGCCTCTATATAAACTTTGTAGATTCTGGCAGGTGGGTGAAGACAAGAATCGTACATAAATTCTCTTACTTATTAGAACTGCCACCTATCAATCTGAAGTAGTCTGCCTTTCTTTGGTCTCTCCTTGCCCTCTGTATATGGGGCCCAATTTTCAAACCAACAAAAGACCTAGTAACCAATAAATATACAGGTGATCTAGAGTATGTAACTTGACAGTTCTTTTCCTCTGCTGCTTATTAAGTAAAATAAGGGAGATTGGATGAGATGAAATCTGATACTCCATCTAGCTTTAAAATATCTTTCCGATTCCATTTCAAATTTTGAGGCCTGTCTGACCACTATGCTAATAACAATGTCTTCCATAGCAATTGAATTCATGTAACTATATTCTTTGCTAGAGGTATGTATGGAAGATTTATATATATATTTCAAGAAAGAAAATATGTGCATTCCTAATTTTATTTATCTATCTATATAGAGAAATAGAGATCCGTATTTTCTAATATTAAGCAATTAGTAGTTTCACCAATCAGTCCATTGAAAAGTATTTATGAAATACCTATTACATGTACTGTATTGTGCTTGACACTTCATAGGATATAAGAGGTGTTAGACCTAGAAATTGACCTCAAAGACCTTACTATTAATTGGAAAACAAACATATTTACTTATTAGAAAGCAAACTACAAGCTAAAACATAATACATGACAAGTACCAGAGATATCACATAGGTCAGTAGAGCTTAATGGTGAAGAGAGTCAGCTCTGGAGCCAGACTGGGGAAATCTGATCCTGGCTCCATCACTTACCTGCTGTGCAGCTTGGACAAGTTTTTTGACCTCTCTGGGCCTATTTCCTAATCTATAGAATATATATATAAATCAACAGTACCCACCTCATAGACCATTATAGAGAATTAACATATACAAAAGGCCTACAACTGTTTAAATGCTAATACATGTGAAGTCCTAAGCACAGAGAAAATGTTATGTAAGTATCGTGTATCTAAATGTAGACAGTAAGTGGCTGGGAATGATTAGCTACTCCACATGAACTGTTCTGAGAAGAAACAAAACCCAGCCCACCTATGCCTTAAATTTTAAAAATTAACAAATTTTTAATTTAAAAAGCCAGCCAACTTCCTGTTTTTAATTTCATACTCCATCTGTTAATCAGTTTTCAGAATTGGACAGAATTCCTTAAAATTTTTATTGCCTCAAATATTCCAATGCAGTTTTGTCATAGTAGTTTATATTATGAATGAACTCTAATGACAAGAAGTATGAAGGGCATATTTTAATCATAACGCTCATGTTGAGGCTACTCTGCTTTCAAATGGCTGTTAGAATCTATATAGCCATAGCTGATGCATTATGATAGGCATATACATGTAAGCTCCCTATCTGTGCTGTGTGATAATGTATCTCTCCCAGGAGACTGACACCCAGTAGGCACCCAGTGAGTATTCTTGGAATAAATTACTGAATATGTTGGAAGTAATTTTAGATGCTGTAGGATACTAAAGGCAATATTAAAAAGTACAAAGCTAAGTAGGAACTATTATTCAGATGGGAGTTCATTTTTTTAACTACGTACACACATAAAACAAGTTCTGCAGGTAAAAAATTAATAACTCGTCTCAAGTTAGTTTTAGAAATTACATTTATTTAATAATAAATTTAGGTTTCCAGAAATTTTCTCTTTGAAGTTATTTGGAGCTGATAAATGAAATGTTCACATATTGAGATATAGGGTAGTCATTTCTAGCCTATACATGAGTTAAGTTGAATTTTATGCTAGCTAAAATAGCCTATTTGTGGCCCATCATATGTACATTGTACATCTGCTTTAGTTATTTAAGAAAAGGGCACATGGACCAGAAGTAAAAAATGTCCATGTTAAAAATAAAGATTAAATGTCCCTCTTCCTGGGATGCCAATGCTGGTACTCCTCTGATGAAAAACACTCCTTTCCCAGGTGCCAAGGCCATACTGACTCACTGTGTAACATGCTGGTCTGTTCTTTTTTCAAAACATTGAAGAAATGTAATCCCGAATTTTTAATGTTCTTTGTTCTGACAAGATGTAAAACTGTGCTGAAAACTCTGCTTCTCAGGAGCATCTTCTCAGAGTAATCTGGGAAGATGGCTTCCAGGCTAGTCCTTAGTTTGGCTCAAATAAAACTCTTTTCTATTCTTATTATAGATTGTTTATTGATTATTTTTGTTAACAGAGCCTAGTAGTTTATAGTGCCACAAAATTCACCTTGGAAGTGATTCTCAGCACAAGCCTGTGGCCGTAGGCCTTAAAGTGTAGTCTCTGGATGGCAGCATCAGCATCACCTGGGTGCTTGTTAGAGATGAAAATTCTCAGGCCCTATCCCTGAACTGCTGAATCAGGAACTCTGGAAGTGGGTCCAGTAATCCGTGTTTTAATCAGCTTTGCAAGTGTGTCTGTTGCATGCTAAATTGGGAGAACTCTGGCTTAGAGCAGCTTTGTGCTCCTCAAGGGCTTTTCTTTCAGACTTCTAAAAGAATGACATTGTTCTACCTTGAAAGGAAATGACAATTCTTGGGTTATTTTGGGAATTGGTTCCAATACAAGCATACCACATTTTATTGCACTTGGCTTTACTGCACATTGTGGATTTTGCATTTTTTACAAATTACAGATTTGTGACAACCCTGCGTTGAGCAAGTCTATCAGTGCCATTTTTCCAACAGTATTTGCTCACTTTGTGTCTCTGTGCCACTTTTGGTAATTCTTGCAATATTTCAAACTTTTTTATTACTATCATATCTGTTATAATGATCTGTGATCAGTGATCTTTGATGTTATGTGTCAGAAATATTAGGATTCACTGAAGCCTCAGATAATGCTTAGTATTTTGGCAATAAAGTATTTTTTAATTAAGATATGTACATTGTTCTTTTAGAAATAATGCTATTTACACACTTTACAGACTACAGTATGGTGTAAACATAACTTCTATATGCACTGGGAAACCGAAAAATGCATGTGACTCGCTTTATTGCAGTGGTCTAGAACTGAACCTACAATATCTCTGAGGTATGCCTGTATTACAAAAATAAAAATACAAAAAGGCAAGCTCAGTCTTATTTTCTAAAAACAATAAAATGGAACTGTTATACCAGGAAAATTTTTTCAAACACTTGGGCAGGACTTTTTTTAATGTGTTTTACCACATAACTTATGCTAAACATATTTTTTTTTCCTTTCTTTTCATAACTGTTGCTTTAGTGAAGAGAACAAGAAATATCACATAGTACACAGGGCAAAGTCACCAAAGAAAAAAAGCCAAAGACTGAAGGTTGAAGAAAAGGTTAGTACTGAATTTCATTTCAAATACATAAAGATTTACAAAGCCACAAAATTCATCTAAGGAGGAGCTTGCATAACATAAAAATAATTTATATGTAAAATGGAAGAACTGATTTTCCCAATTTAACTTCCATTCAGAGACACACTTGTAAATTAAAAGCAGAGTAAAGGCAGGGGTAAGGGGAAGACAAAGGGAGTTTAGAATCACAGTCTTAGGGACTTCCCTGGTGGCGCAGTGGATAAGACTCCATGCTCCCAATGTAGGGGGCTCAGGTTCGATCCCTGGTCAAGGAACTAGATCCCACATGCATGCTGCTACTAAGAGTGTGCATGCCACAGCTAAGGAGCCCATGAGCCACAACTAAGGAGCCCATGTGCTGCAACTAAGGAGCCCACCTGCCGCAACTAAGACCTGGTGCAACCAAATAAAAAATAAATAAGGTTTTAAAAAAAAGAATTACAGTCTTAAACTATTGCCAAGGTACTGTCTACATTACCATTTTTAAAAGTAATTGAGCATCTGTATAGGGAATAGCAAAGTATTAACCACTTTGGGAATTAGAATCTAGTATAGCTCCTGTTTTCACAGAGGACACAATCTCCTTTGCAATGAAAGTGCATATTAAATGCCCTAGAGAGAAAACATGAATTTCATACTCTAAGGAACAATATTGTAGCCAGTTTTTTTCCAATGGGCCACAAAAATAGCTCTATTTTATCCAGTAAGATAAGATGATGTTGGTATATAATGCCTCAAACATATAGTAGGTACTTTGTAAGCATTGTTATTAAACCTTACAGTACATTCTATTATCTTTACTTTCAAGCTGGAAATATCAGCTCCTTAAATGGCTGTGTTAATATACCAAGGAGAAGGAGTTAGTGAACAAGAATAAGAGAAGACACAATTGTCCACTATGATAACAACAAAGGTTTCAGAGTTTGTCGTAAGAGGATTTAAGTCACCTAATGAGGAACAGTGGGAGACTATGGGACATATGATAATGAAACTGTAAATAAGAAGCAATGTATCAGGAGAATTTATTGAAGTCCAGAGCCATGTAAGTTATTCCAGAACATGTTAGCATGTACAGAAGGAGGAAACAAAAGCCTGCGAAGCTTAGGTTTCTTCTCTGATGGGTGGGAGGATAAGATATGTATAAGAAAACTCAGTACAAGGTAAGTGTCAATTTTATGATGGATGATGAGGGCTACAGGGGTCAATATCAATCAAAAAAAGATTTACATTGGCAGGTGGTACCAAAGTTAAGTTGGTTTGGGATTCCTTCTTCAGCTGTTTTTTAAGGATAAAATCATTATCTCTCTTGCTGCTTTCCTTTTCCTTCTCTTCCCACACTCCCCAAACCACAAATATTAAAGAGCTTACAGTGGTAAGGTAGAGGTAATATGATTTAAAAAGTTATAAAGAGAGTAAATGATAAGAGAACAGGGTATCATCAGTAGTCTGTTCTAAGAAACAATCAACCAAATAAGTGGACGGGGGCAGAGAAGGAGAGGAAAGGGCAGGAGGCTACTTTTCCATACAAAATATCAA
The DNA here is from genome assembly GCF_028564815.1 of Eubalaena glacialis. Taxonomy (NCBI): domain Eukaryota; kingdom Metazoa; phylum Chordata; class Mammalia; order Artiodactyla; family Balaenidae; genus Eubalaena; species Eubalaena glacialis. The sequence continues at coordinate 100,963,786 of NC_083719.1, forward strand.
TGGTTCATCATAAAAACAAAACTCAGATCTACAGAACTAATTAGAATTGCCACGAAGTTTGTCAATGGAACTGTAATTTTTACTAACTCACACTCAGACATCCTAAAATGGTTTACAAAGTGATTTTGCACACATTTTATTATTAATTCACACAAAAAAACTTGGGTAGAAAACAGCTGCTCAAAAAGCTTGAGTGACTTGAGTAAAGACTAACAGCTAGATGTTGGATAGAGCCAGAACTTGAAGCCAAATGTTCGAAACAGTGCTCTTTGAAGAACCAAAGGTGAAGACATTCTGGTCTATATTACATTAGAAAATGAGTTCTGAAGACGGAAGTAACTGCCATTTGTTGAGCACCAACTGTGTGGTAAGTGTTTTGCTCTCTGAGAGGTCTCCCAAGCCAGCTGGTGAGTCCTAGGACCCATATATTATTATATGAGCCTCTGCTCATATAATCAATAGCCCCCTCCTGTCAATACCCTTAATAAATAGAAGGAGGTGGAAGTGATGCTGTATAACCTCCCAGGCTGGGTCAGCTCAGAAAAGACAATAGTGTTTTTGCTTCTCTCTCTCTCTCTCTTTCTCTCCAGCATCTCAACCACCATGCTCTGAGGAATTCAGGCCATATACAGAAGCCGTATGTAATTGTTCTAGACCACAGTCCCAGCTGACATCCCAGCCAACATCCAGCTTAATCTCCAGAAATGTGAGTGAGGAAGACTTGGCCAGGCACTGTCTGACTGCAACACGTGTAGACCCCGATTGAGAAGAGCCACCTCGAACTCAGTCAGCCCTCAGAGCCATAAGGAATCAAATAATTGTTGTTTTAAGTCATTAAGCTTTAGGGTAATTTGTTTTACAGCAAAGAACAACCAGCACTTCATTTTTTCCCTGAATTATTTTGTTACAGAAGGCAACTAGTTCAACTTGTAGGTGCTCTGTGGAAACCAACCAGATGATAAATATGTACTACCTGGTGAAGTCTGAAGCCTCTTTGTGCATGAACAGGATTGTGAGACAATGGCAGGGATGGCTACGTAATTTGTGGGCCCCAGTGCCAAATGAAAATGTGTGGACCCTTGTTCAGAAAGCAGGAAAAAAAGTGCTCTTCATGCACATGGAAAGCTTGCTTTCTTTCACAGATTCTTCAACCCTTTGTTTTTTTATTTGCTATTTCATGCCATTTTCAGTAAAGAAAAATTAACATTTTAAATGATGCGCATGATTTTTACTGTTTGTATTATGCGATGCTAGTTTCAAATGCATATATCAAAGCATTGAACTTATATGCGGAATCACCAAAATTACACAATTCATATTATATGGCTCCTTCCCAGAGGGTACCACAGGCTGATAGAAGAGAGAGATGCAAGCCAGACTCAGAAAACCTGGAAGAAAAAAGGGAGGACCCTGGCCCACCCCAGGGTAAAGCCAGCCTAGGGAGTGTTCTGGGGCACAAGGACTGTGGGGCGAGTGTAGACCCTAACAGGTGACACAGGTGTGGTGTTGTCCAGTGATGCAGGGCATAAGTGCTGGCCTGCAGCAGATCCCAGAGCTGTTCCATGGAGGAGGCGGATTTGGAGAAGTCAGCCCCATGTCTCTCTGGTGAATGGGCAAGCTCACCATGATAGACAGGCGACCCCGAAGGATCTTTAAACTTCTGTGCTGGGAGGCACTCATACCTGGATTAAGGGTGGGCAAGAGGCCAGACGCAGTCTCCAGTGGATGGATCACGGGGCAGGGGCTGCTAGTCTGGGGTAGGGATGGTTAATGTCATTCCAGGCCCCAAGACGCTGCAAGTTCCAGGCACCCACCCCAACCTTCCTGCACCCACACCCAGGCCCCGGTCAGAGAGGGAGGATGGCAGAGATCACAGGGTGGGGGTGGAGAGAAGGAGGTGAGTGGGGCCCAGGTGGCCAGGGAGTCAGGGAGCAGGGAGAACCAGCCAGGGAGACTGCAGGGAGCCAAGGCTCCAAGCCCCCGTGCTTGCTCCATCATCTCATGAGATCCCACTGACAAAACACTGAAGATGTCTGTTAGGGATCTTGGAATGGAAAAGAAGAAGTATTGCATAGTATACAATAGTCCCCCTTAATCTACCATTTCATTTTCTAACGTTTCAGTTAGCTGTAGTTAACCATGGTCCAAAAATAGTACATGGAAAATTCCAGAAATAAATAACTTATGTTTTAAGTAGCCAGCCATTCTGAATAGCATGATGCTATCTCACACTGTCCCACTGCGTCCTGCCCAGATGTGAATCATCCCTTTGTCTAGCATATCTGCCCATTAGTCACTTAGAAGTCATCTGGGTTATCAGAGCACGTGTGTTCAAGCGACTCTTATTTTACTTAATAATGGCTCCCAAATGCAAGACTAGTGTTGCTGGCAATTCAGATATTCTTTTACTCTGCCTAATTTATAAATTAAACTGTGTATAGGAAAAACATAGTATATATAGGATTTGGTACTATCTGCGGTTGCAGGCATCCACTGGGAGTGTTGGAACTTATCCCTTGCAGATGGGGGGAGACTCCTGTATATGCTAATATAATCCCTGGACTGGGAGATAGGGTTTCTGAATTCTGTTCTATTCTCCATCTTAATTTTATATCTTTGGGGCACTGATCTTCTCGTCTACAAAATGAAGGTTTGCTCTGTGATTCCTCAAGTCCAGTTATTTACTCTTTAATAAATATATACTTAGTGTCTGTTAGAGGCTGGGGAATGTGCTAAATCCTGAAATTACAGGGGTGGACAAAATCAACAGGCAGCTTATAATGCCATTAGGAAGAAGAATAGTCAATAAGTAATTACAAATGTAGTTCATACCATAATAGAAGCACAGGAGGCAATGGGAGCCCCTGGGGGTGGGGAGTCTTCCTACACACTTCATCCTCTTTGAAGTGTGTACAGGAAGACTTCCCTGAGGAAGGAATGTTTAAGATGAAACTGGAAGGATGAGCAAGAGTTAGTTAAGTAAACTGTTTCTTGGTTTGTGGGAGGGAGAAGAACAGGTTGCACAGAGACATGGAGAAAAGGCAGAAGAAGGGCAGGGCATTCGCAGCAGAGAGAAGAGCATGGGCTGCAGTACTGACTCTTGAACAGATACTGACTATGTGGGTAACACACAGCCAATGCTAACATACTTAGGGGAAAAGAAAGTGGGTTCTGACTGACACATGAGAATGTGATGACTTAAAACTGCAAACCAGCAGTGCGGTCTCAGAAGCAGGAAGGAGCAGACAGCAGACAAAACAAGTATTTTCCCCAAACACAAAACCTGAGATATGGATTTGGGTTCAAGGAGTTCATTTTGGAAGTTATTGCAGGAAGCTCATGGGAATGTAAGACAGGGAAAGGACGATAGCTAATAGAGGTTGCTCCGTGGGTAACTGGAACTTATTCCTACTGGGGACCCTCTGAGAGATGGAATGGAACACTCCCTCAGAGTTGCCTCCTGTGGGGTAAGAACGCTGAGGTAGTCTCACCAACTCCCATCCTTCATTGGTTTGAGATTGTTCCAGGGCAGATAACTCCCCAGTACTGCTGGTCTGGCTCATCTGTGGGTACAGCATACTCCCAGGACCAGAGAATGCCTCAAGCAGAGACCAAGGAAGCCATTGACATTTCTCCCTGAAGGTAAATTTCAGGGTGGGCTGAGGGGATGGGAGAGGGGCACAAACACTGTCTGCTACAGTGTCTGATTGAGTGGCTCATTGAGCTGAGAGAGATAAGGACATGGAGATGAGGATACAAGCAAACTCTGGAGAACACCATGGCCAAAAGGGGAGAGATATGGTGAGAGCTGGGGCTTTGTAGCTCTCAAAATAAATTCATAGATTCACAAAGTTTTAGCACTCAATATTTCCATTACCATCTTACATGAGAAAACTGGACCTGAGAGGAGTTAAATCACTTGTCCAAAGTTTCACAGCCATCAGGGGTCTGAGTCTCCTAACATTTGCCGCAGTCTTCTTCTTTTTACCATTACATTCTTCTTCACTAACATGGCTTTCACCTTGAAAAGAAAGAAGAGGAGGAAGAAAAAGAAGGGGAGGAGAGCGGGAAAGGAGAAAAGGAGGAGTAGGAGGAAGGGAAGGACAAGGAAGAGCAGAAGGAAGAGAAGGAGAGGGAAAAGAAGAAGGAGAAGAAGAAAAAATGGGGATCGGCATGATCATCTTCATCCAGACAGGACATAATCAGCCCCTGGAAAATGGATTTACAAGTGAAGACAAAAGTCAGCAGTCAGAATGAGAAGACCTCCACCTTCTTAAAATGTATATAAATATTTTCCTGCAAGAATTCCCTCTTTCTCCATTTTCATATCTTCTATAATTTTGAAGAAGTACAACAAAAACATTTCCAGAGAATTCTGCTACTGTGCTCTATATGTACATTAAGGTATATAGCATTTAAGGGAGAAAAACTGGATTTCCCCAGTTTGGTAATAAAGAGTGAGACTAAAATTTTAAGTGCATCCACGTACCAGTAATCCTCCAAAGAATAAGCATATAACAGAGGAACAAAATTTTACTAAACTCAGATACATCATGGGCTTCTAGGAAATGATTTAAAGAGTCAAAAAAATCAATATTAACACAACGTGTAATCATTTATAGGAGGACAAAGTTCTCAGAACTGTATTTTACTTGCAGTCTAAAATTATATCTCGATATAGTACGAGAACACGGCTTTAGTCACTGGAGAGATTCTGCTGGCACAGAGTGATTTATTCAAGGAGTGTAGGAAGATTTGAAATATTAAAACCTTCAATTTGAAAGTTTATTTTCTCTGCCTGGACAATAATTATATATGAAGGTAAAAATATGACATGAAAAAATAAGACATCTGCAAATTAAGGATACATTATAAGGTGAACAGAAATTTTTAAAATAAGGTGAACAATAGAATTTTTCATTAAAGATATCTAACATACTAAATATATACTTGAATGAAGTCAAATGTAAGAGTAAGTCACTGTAATTGCTTCCATGATCAATTTTAAAAAGAAAAATGCTCATTTTTGGATTGGGTTGTTTGTTTTTTTGTTATTGAGCTGCATGAGCTGCTTGTAAATCTTGGAGATTAATCCTTTGTCAGTTGCCATCATCAAAAAATCTAGAAACCATAAATGCTGGAGAGGGTGTGGAGAAAAGGGAACACTCTTGCACTGTTGGTGGGAATGTAAATTGATACAGCCACTATGGAGAACAGTATGGAGGTTCCTTAAAAAACTAAAAATAGAACTACCATACAACCCAGCAATCCCACTACTGGGCATATACCCTGAGAAAACCATAATTCAGAAAGAGTCATGTACCAAAATATTCATTGCAGCTCTGTTTACAATAGCCAGGACATGGAAGCAACCTAGGTGTCCATCATCGGATGAATGGATAAAGAAGATGTGGCACATATATACAATGGAATATTACTCAGCCATAAAAAGAAATGAAATGGAGGTGTTTGTAATGAGGTGGATGGAGTTAGAGTCTGTCATACAGAGTGAAGTAAGTCAGAAAGAGAAAAAGAAATACAGTATGCTAACACATATATATGGAATTTAAGGGAAAAAAAAAAAGGTCATGAAGAACCTAGTGGCAAGATGGGAATAAAGACACAGACCTACTAGAGAATGGACTTGAGGATATGGGGAGGGGGAGGGGTGAGATGTGACAGGGTGAGAGAGTGTCATGGACATATATACACTACCAAATGTAAAATAGCTAGCTAGTGGGAAGCAGCCGCATAGCACAGGGAGATCAGCTCGGTGCTTTGTGACCACCTAGAGGGGTGGGATAGGGAGGGTGGGAAGGAGGGAGATGCAAGAGGGAAGAGATATGGGAACATATGTATATGTATAACTGATTCACTTTGTTAGAAAGCAGAAGCTAACACACCATTGTAAAGCAATTATACTTCAATAAAGATGTTTAAAAAAAAAAAAAAAAAGAAAAGAAAAATGCTATAGAGGAGTTATTTTAATGATGGCTACGTTTTCTAGAGGCCCAAGTGTGTTTTTGGCATATATCTCAACCTTTCCTAAGATCTTCCCAAAATGATTTACCACGCCCAAATCTTTCTATTTAAACAGCTTCAAAGGATTATGGTTAATCTTGGATAACTCATACATTTCTAAATTCAACTTCTGTCAGACTGATTTATGATTTTGAATTGGACTTACGTCAATTTGATTTACGTTTCTGCTCTTGGCTGAGGCTATGTGTACTTACCATAACTGAGTTGTCACAGAGAAAGAAGATCCACAGGGACAGAGATGATATACCTCTCAAAGGGCCATTATGGGAAATAACAGAACAAGTCTTGTCCTTTGCTTTCAGTGGCCCATAAGCTTCAGGAAGCGGATGTCTTGTAGCACCAGGGATGATTTCGGTGTATAGACGCCACTGAGATAAGTAAATAGATATATCCTTTGCATTCTGGGAACATGACAGTTCCCATAAAGTTCCTTTTGAACTTTCAAAGAATGGCTGAGTTAGGATACCGTTTAAGACTCATCACTTATGACCATTAAGAGATATTACAATTGTGTTCAGTGCTCCTTACTACAGAGCAATAGCCATTACAGTTGTCTTGATTTTTCCCATTTTAACATAGACATTTTTCTTGTCCCAGGGAGAAATAGTTACCAGGGTTTGGTGGAGAAAAAATGTGTAACACAATATTGCACCATCAATATTCACAGATTTCCTAGCCAACAAACTTGAGAACTTCACAGTAAATTACTGACCTTTTTTAATACTTTGCCCTTTTAAGAACAAGATAGTAATTTTAACATTAACAACCGTTGGTCAAGATATAGAGTCCTATTTTCTCCATTTGGGATCTGCCATTATCACACATATTCCTCAAAATCTTGTTATCACTGCTAAGCATAATTTAACTATTTTCTTTCTCTTTTTATTGTTAATTAATTACTGTATTTGAATTCTACATATCTAAAATAAAAAATAAATATAGACTGTAGGTTTCTATCAAGGATGTCAATATTTTCTTGGATTATCATCCAACAGTGCAATGACAAGATTCCCAAGATGGTCGTTTGCTTATCTTTGATTTACAAAGCATCTGCTAAAAACATTACCTCTTTAACAGTTACAGTATAGTTTCTGCAAATTGCCACTGTTATTACCTCCTAGGAAAACACCAAAAGTTAGCTTGAAGAATATGTTTTGAAATTTTTTGAGAGGGAAATTGTTTCCACTGAATAGCTGCAGAAAACAGAACAAAAATATACCATGATTCTCAAGGACCCTGTCAGTGCCAGAAAATGTGCTTGTCTAAGTAGACCCTGAAGTACAAAACAAGACCATAAAATTTTACATTTTCTATAAACTTAAAACTATGACCATCAAAAACTCTCTGGCCACTTTCTTCACTCTGGATAGCAGCACTCAAATAATAGGGTGTCCAGAGAGTTATGAAAGCTTACTCCTTACAGATCTTTAATCAAGAAAGCAGCCTTGTCTTTGGCCAGTTTATGTACAGTTCTCTAATTGGAAAGAATGTTCTAAGCCAATTGTAAAGGCCTAATGTCTTCCTAGAATTTTATATAAATTATATGCCCAATCCCGGAAGATGGTTCTGTTGGTCTCAGAGGATCTCTGGCAGCCTTAATTCTACTTGCCAGTAGGCCTCTGATATGAAATTAATCTGAATAACTTGGTGCTTCCCCAAATTATCAAATACTTGAGCACTTCAAAGCAATACTGAATTCTAGTAAGGAGCAGTGTAACTTGGTTGAACTGCAGATATTAACACTAGACAAGGCTCCCGAGAAAGCTAGGCCACACGTTCCCCACCTCATTCTAACAAACTGTGCACACAGTTCAAGTTTGTGTCTTGGTAAAATGACCAATTATGACAGGTTTTAGACAATGCTGTAGAAGCAGCAAGTGTCAAAGCTCTGCCATACTACCTCTCCCATATCTATGGCTTCACGTACCTCACTGTTCTTTGTCATATCGCTGAGTTGATAGCGCGGAAGGCTGATAATAGCTCAGGGAGAAAGCAATGATTCAATGCAGAGTATTGTGACTATTACATTTTGTTTCACGTTATATCAAGAAATTTAATCACTTATTTAGCTGTTTCTTCGAGACAGATTCCTCTGACAGCTCACTTAGTGCACCAGGAGAGAAGAAGAATAAGAATTCATTTCAGATTCTTCATGCTCCTGACAACAGGTGTCACGGCGAAACCTGATTATCCTGGTTAAGATGTTTTTCCTGAAGAGTGGAAGTGCTCACACTCTGCATGATCCTTTCCTTTCTCATCAAGCCTGACATTTCAGTGCTTTGTTGCAAACTAAAAGCCTATGATTACACTGGACTGTGGGTATGAGATTTTGCCCAATACACAACACAATACAAACAAAGAAAGGAAAGGAAAGCAAGTGACAGCTTTCTTAATGTATACTTTGTAGCTAAGGTCACTTTATGACAGTTACCAACCAGAAGCAGCAGCTGAGCCAGTTTTCAGACAACCATGGACAGCTCCTAGAATACTGGCTACCAGACCAGCCTACATAATTGATAATTCAGGGTGATCTTTAACCAGAAAGCCAAGCACATTTGCTTTGTCTACACTTTATTCCAAAATGGCCTGCATTCTCCATGGTCAAAGGTTTTGTCTAAATTCCTTGATTTATATTCTGACATTTCAAGGACATTAAGCGTCTGTTTCACTTTTAGAAATGGAGACCTAACCAGAGGGTACTTGGCAGCCATGGGAAAAACAGAGTAATGGTTTGTTAGGGGTCGGGTGACTGTTGGATCCAGCTAAACTATCATTATGATCTAAGGCTTAGATTCTCTCTGGAAGTTGAGAGGTGTCAAGCATATGCACATGTCACTGTATCCTTCTTACTCTATGCTACTCCTCTTTGTTTTATTAATAGAAGTTTAAAATTCAGGTGTATTTTTCATAAAGATAACGGCCATTGCCCTATTTACAGACTGCATCAGAAATAGGAATTTTACTCTGAAAAAGTGCTTTGAGATCATTTGTGGAAAATATCATAATCAGTTTGTCATCATTTATTATACTGATATACATTCAGAAATATTATGAATGTTTTATGTACTCTGTAATTTGTTAGAAGACAGTATGTTCTCATGTAAAATACTCATTTATCTGTAACCTAAGCCCTTAGTAGAACATACTTGGAAATATATTTCTATTTATTTATTTATTTATCCTGAGAAACAATAGGCATAGATCCACTGAAGCAAGTTATGAGGGAGGGCCAGAAAAATCATGTTCTAGATATAAACAACATATTCGACTCTATGCTATAAATAGCCACAGAAAATTAGTTTTAGATAAAGAGATATCCAAAGGTGATCTGATAGATCAAAAGACAAATAGTCTTTTAAAGCAAATGGATTTAATCTCACCATTTTATAATTTCCATTTCTAAATTTTTCACCCTTCCCTCCCTGGATGTAAGCATGCCTGAAATTTAGGAATCAAATATACTCTAACAAATATAAGACTTTCCCTTATAAACATAATTTCTCCAGTAACATGTAATATTAATCAATTCAAATGCTATGTAGAATGTCTGCAATATCCAACTCATGTTGTCTTTAGTAAGAAAACATTTGAAAAGTATATCAATTAAGATAAGAAGGTGACAGATGGCTTAATAAGTTAATATTAATTAATGAATTAATAAACATGGTGTACTGGTTATCTATTGCTATATAACAAAATTAGTGATTGAAAACAATAAACATTTATCTTACAGTTTCTGTGGATCAGGGATCCAGGTGCGGCATAGCTTGGTGCCTCTGGTTCAGAGTCTTTTATGAAATTGTAGTCAAACTGCTGCCTGGGGTCAAGCTCCTATCACAAGACTGGATTCGGGGAGGATGCCCTTCCAAGGTGCATCAGGTGGCTGCTGGCAGGCCTCAGAACACCTGCATCCAAGCTCACTCACTTGTCCCTCCCCACAGGTCTGCCTCACAACATGGCAATTTATTTCCACTTTATTTCTAAGTGGAAAGAGCAAGAAAAAACATCCAAACTAAAAGTCAGTCTTTTTTCACCCAAGCTTGGAAGTGTCATCTCATATTGCTTACCATATTCTGTTCATTAGCAAGTCAGTAAGTCCAGCGCACATTCAAGGGTAGGGAATTACACAAAAGTGTGGATATCTGGGGTGAAGGTAAAGGCTGCCTTTCACATATATTGTGTTGAAACTCTCTTGGAAATATATCCTCTAAGTCTCAATTTTGCTCAATCAGCAGCCATTGCTCATTTGTGATAATTGATTAAAACACCCTATATCAGTATGACTAATTCAGTTATTTGCACCTCCTGGACTAAAGGCTCCAATAAGCACATTTAAATATAATTTATTCTTTTATACAGAGTAAGTTATATCTTCCAATGTGGGCCAGTTTTAGCACTGTAAGACAATAATTTGAACTTTTTGTACTATTTACAATCACCTTCACAAGTAATTTCTACTTATCAAATAATTGTTAGATGTCATTATATTGTTTGGAAATGAGATTATGAAATCCTCTGTTAAAGTATTAGTAAACTTAAGTTTAAACCGTAACTCAAATCTGATGAGAATAAGTTCTCTTTCAGTTTGGCAAGAATATTCTTTTGATTCAGTAGAAAGGGGTTAAATTGTAGAAGGAAACAGACAAAAATGTAAAAGACTTGGAAAACTTGATTCATTCCACATATATCATTACCTCTAATTTTTAAAAATAAAAAATGGAAAATGAGTATCAATCAAAAATATGTATAATATCCATATCTGCCACTCATATAGCTGTCATTCAATTCATTATTTCTCAAAGTAAAAAATGTTATTCAAGTCTTGCTCCAAGTCACTCATATTATTCTTTATATAAGCATCATCAAGGATTAAATCTAAATGTTAATAATGAGTCACCACCTCTGACCCTTCACAGTTTTCTAAGGGATCTTTTTCTATACATTCTGTATCATGCCATTACATTTTTAGTTCTCTTTCTTGAGCCAAGTAATGGTATCAGACCATCAGAATCACAGTGGATCCCTACTACTTATTTATTTTTTTAAGTAAGAAGGGGCCAGACCAATCCTGTGACCTATTGGTATATCAGAGGATGTCATGCTCATTTCAGAACATCTGTCTCCCTGACCTGGCTCTTGCCTGTGGTTGGCCCTAAATTGAAACTGTTGGATGTGACAAAAAAACAGATTCTGATGATCATGCATATCTGCAAAAATCACACCTCATAACACAATAGTCTTCTCAAGGCTTTCAGAATACCCTCTGTTGAAATGATTTATCACTTTCAAGAATGCCATTTTAAAATTTTTCTAGCAACCATGTAAGGCACATGCTGAGAGTGCTAAGAATTAGATAATTTTAAATACATAGAGGCAACTTTATTCTCCTAACTGCTTTCATTATATAAGTGGAAGATTTGTTTAGCGGTTATTCATAAATGATAATACAAGTTGACATAAGAATTGTTCACAAATGTATATATGTAATATTTGTATATATATATACACACACATACATTGTATATTCAGGCTTGCACATACTGTGAAGAATAATGAAACTGCTTTTCATCTAAAATGATTCTGAAATGTACTTTTACCGAAGCATAAGGGACCCATGTATGAATTTATGTGCATCAAACTGCTAAGATTTACAAGTTAAACAATTTTAAAAGGAAATAATGAGTGCTAAGAAGTAAGTGTCACTTAAAAATTCAAGTTCACTCCATAGGATAAAAAAAAAAAATCTGATGACCAAAAAAATAACATAAATGTTTAATTCCTAAGAGAAAAATAGCTCTTTTAACTGTTATTTGAATTCATCAGCTTTAAATTTGAAACCGTATGGCTATCCTTTTCTCTGGTGATGATTTCTTAACGTGAAAACAAAGTTTCATTCAAGGCCTTTATAAAAACATAAGCGATTAGGTTACCCTGGCAATGAGAAGATTAGTGCTTTGAGAAAGAGTATCTTATGTGAGTTAGCAGTTATTTACCAACTTTCCCAAAAATAACAACTTTCACATATAGGAACATATATTACCCAAAGATAAGAGTGTCACAGTGAACATTTTGTTGAACTGCCTACTATATTTTGTCTCTACACTGCCCTTTTTTGTGTCTTGCCCTAACAAATTCAATTCAGCCATTACTCTTCCTTGATGTAACATACCACTTACCTGATTTTAACTGGGGAGAACTGATAGTTTCAGTAGTTTTCCCCTCCTTTACTAACTTTCCTCCATTTCTTACTATAATTAATCTCTGGAAAAAGCCTGAATCGAAAAAGCTTTAATATACTCTGCTTTCATATTTCTATGATGGTCCTACATGGTCTTGATGAGTCCATTTTTAAATTACAAATCTTCCTTGACTTACTATGGGGTTAAGTCCCGAAAAACCCATCGTAGTTGAAAGTACTGTAAGTTGAAAATTCATTTAATACACCTAACCTACGGAACATGATAGCTTAGGCTAGCCTACTTAAATGTGCACAGAACAATTACATTAGCCTACAGTTGGCAAAATCATCTAACACAAAGCCTATTTTATGATAAAGTGTTGATTGAATACCTCATGCAATTTATTGAATATTGTCCTAAAAGTGAAAAATAGTATGGCTATATGGATTACAGAATGACTGTATATGTCTCTGTAGCAGAGCTGACTAGGAGCTGCACCTCACTGCCACTGCCCAGGATCGCAAGAGAGTATTGTACAGCATATCGCTAGTCCAGGAAAAGATCAAAATTCAAAGTACAGTGTTTACTCAATGCTTATAGAGCTCACGCCATCGTAAAGTCAAAATATCATAAGACAAACCATTGTAAGCAGTATTACCTGCTCTTGAGTAGTCTCTACAGATTTTTTTGTGAAAGTAAGTTAAATCTTATTAGTAACAAAGGATTACTAGCTGTAGTAGTCTGCTAGGACTGTCATAACAAAATACCACAGACTGGGTGGTTTAAACAACAGAAATTTATTTTCTTATAGTTCTTGAGGCTAAAAATCTAAGATCAAAGTGCCAGCAGGGCTGGTTTCTGGTAAGAACTCTCTCCTTGGCTTACGGATGACCATCTTCTCCCTGTGTCCTCACATGGCTTTTCCTCTGTGCAACACGTTCCTGGTGTCTCTTCCTCTTCCTATAAGAACACCAACCCTATCAGATTAGGGCCCCATCCTTATGATCTCATTTAACCTAATTATCTCATGAAAGAACCTATCTCCAAATACAGTCACATTGGGGGTTAAGACTTCACCATGTGGATTTGCAGGGAAAACAATTCAGTGCATAACACTAGGCAACATGCTGGAATCTTAAAGGCTGGCTCTTAGTGATGTCAAATCTTTAGGGTCCAACAGGAAACTCTATGCTTCATCTAGGATTCATTCAGCTCTACAAGGCCTGTGGCTTTCCATTTGCTAACCCCATCACAGATCTTCAGCTACCTCTGGACTTGTGTCTTGGTATATAGACCAAGTATATATGGACTCGTGTCTTTGCATAATTGTAGCAACCAGTGGCACTTCTAGAGTAAACTCTTGTAACCTTTCCTTTACATTTCAGGAAATAAAGCAAATCATTTACCAGTCACTCACAGAAATCTAGGGTACTATCCTATAAGGGTGCCACTCCCCATCACATAAATATCCATCCATACATGTAATATTTGAAGCCATCTGAGTAAATCAATCATTTATTCATTTACCCATTCACTTATCAACTGCTTATTGTTGAATGTGCTAGTCAATATCCAAGACACTGGGAATTCAGAGACAAGGAAGATAAGGTCCCTGTCCTTGAACAATTCATAAATGAGAACTAAATTTGAACTTTTAAAATTTGGACCTTTGGACCTAAGTTTGAAGTACATAATCACTATCTCAATTTCAATACCATTAAAAGGTGGATCAAAATTAAAATTCCTCCAAGTCAGGACTCCTGCTAAACCATACAGCGCCTTTGTACAAATTAAAAAATGGGAACCCCTCATTTTTTCATGCCAAAATGGGAACCCCAGTTGGCCCAGATTGACACATGAACAATGCTGTTGTACAATGAGCACCCTTTTCTTCAAGGGACACAAGCTAAGCAGGACGTCCATGCAGGATTTTGGCCACCTATAGACCCCTCGGTTATACCTTCTTGTCCACAGAACATAAACTGCACAGTCAATCGTACATGGCAGTCGTCTTCCAGGTGGTGGGACTTAGAATGTATTGAGGAGCAACACAGGCCCTCAGAAAACATTCCAACTTAATGCCACCCCTGCAATCCAAACAATTAAGCTGAGAAGATTAAAGTCTAGGAGATTTTGAGGCCAATCCAGAGATCAGGGAGCATAGTCAGGAGAATCCAAAAGTCAAAAAATGTGAATAGCTATGAATTCCACAGCAATGAAATTCCAGCAAGCTTTGTGATTGATTTTATACCAGGGATCTCTTTCATCTGCTGGAGAAAAAAAGAAAGGTAGAGTACCTTTATAGCATGCTTGTACCAGCCATCTATTTTCTGGGTTGGATTACAAATGAACAGAGACCTAAGCTATGAATGCCATGTACATTATGAGTACTTACTAAATGCAAAGCAATAAAATCCTACTTTATGCAGAGGAAAATAGAGAAAGTGAGATTTTTTTCTTTTAATCAGTTGGGTAAAAATGACTAATCTCTACCGTTATGGAAACAATTATTGTATGAAAAGGAGCGGTCTCAAAAGTGTCCTGCATACACTATTCTAAAATATCTCCATATTTCATTTATTTTAGTTAGTGTCTTTCCAGTAGGCATGCATGACTGCATGTCATCAATTCAGTGAGTGAGAAGTTTGATAACACCATTTTTCTATATCATGAAGATAAATACACAACTTAGCTTTAGGCTTATAATTAAATGAACCACAAAACTCATTTATTAAAATACATTTCAGATTTTTGGACAGAAATTTTTTCATGTTCAAAGGCAAGAAGAAATTATTGTAAAGGTTATTGAACTGAAATTTGTATTGATATTATTTTTAACCCAGAAAAAAATGTTAGTAAAACCTGTACTCTCTTAACTATAAGTCATATTTAGGTGGACAAATTATAATAAGAGTAATAGAAAATATTTCTGGTAATATATGCTGACAAAATACGAATAACATTTTTAAAATGTGATTAAAATCAAAACCACTGCAATACCTATGACCATACAATAGCACTAGATTCTAGGGCAATCATCTAGCATCTATATTCTAGATTATCACAACTTCTCATTCCCCCTTCCAGCAAGCACACTTGTTCTTAATCTTTCTCATACCTATTCTATCTTAGTTTTCTATTACTATTTTACACTTACATATACACTCTTTTTTTCCTCCAAAGATGGGATTGTATACATACACACACACACACACACAATTATATACTGATTTTTCCATTGGAAATATCTTATGAATACCTCTCCATATTAACACAAAGAGAACTACTTTATTCTATTAAAGGTCTGTATGATGTTCCATTGTATGACTCTCCTATAACTTATCAGTGCTCCACTGAAAGACAGTTTTAGTTTTAGTTTTATGTACAACCCTGCAATTAAGTTAACGTATGTCTTTATGTACTCACTATGTACCATATTTTTTCCATATAATACATTTCTCAAAATAGGATTGCTAAATCAAAAGTTTTTGTGAGATTCTTGAGACCAGGATTTATTTGTAGATTCCCACAGGATTCATATAACACTCTAAAATATGGTGGTTACTAAATGGTATTAGTGGTTGACTACACTGACCTTCGTAAACAATCTGAACAGATACAATTGAATGGCCATTTCACTTTTCCCTACAGCAATAGATTCTCCACAGCCATCTAAATCTTCAGTTTAGGAGGTTCTGGTGATAGGCAACTCTTTATTGAAAAGCAATGCTTTATTCTGTTTGATAGAAAGGAAAGCCACACTCCACTGTCACTGAGTGAGCACTAACATCTCATGATTTTACAGCATTACTGAGAAAATACAGCATGTATTAGGTGAGTGTAGTATACTTGAAAGAATATTGTCTTAAGGCAAGCCTGTTGCTATGCAGATTTGTCACTCTGTGCCAGTACTCTGTAGCACACAGCTTCTTCGTTCATAAAATAAGATAAATGAAATAGACAAATTCTATGGTCCTTTCTGATTCTAAAATTCTCTACTATAAATCATGTCAATAAAGATAGCATTGCCATACTATTCAACTTTTAAAATATTCCTTCTATTTTGATTGAAAATGGAATTATTAGAAACATTTTTCCTAAATTCCTTCAGATTGTATAAAAATGGGGATAAATGTGCGTATATTCTCTGTAATTTGTGAACAGTCAAAATGGACGTACTGATTCCTACTACAGTGTTTTTGTGAAGATAAAGTACTTAGAATAATTTGTATAGGGCTTACCACATACAGCTAATCAGTGACTACCACTTTTCTCATTATAATCATTGGAGAAGGTTTAGAGCTTATGCGTAAATGCTGTATCACTATATCCTGTTTTAAATTATAAAATTATTCAGAATAGCAGAAGTAAATAATTAATCATTATCAAAAAATTTTTGTGACATAAAATATGTGATGTCCAGCTCCTTTCATAAAGAAAATAGTACTTTCAAACATATTTATTCCTGAGCTAATACTGAGAGAGCCCAAGAACTTAAAAAGAATACACTTACTGTCATCAATCATTGTTGGTGTCTAACCCATTAACTGAAAGAAACCTGTGTTATATAACTTAAGTATCAATGGCAAACCACATCTTTGGTGGAAGTGGCATCTCAGGGTTCTAGCACTTAAAATAGTTACCCCAAGCGTATATAAAGGTCAGCACATGTATGTTTTATGCACTTTATTATTTCAAAAGATTTCAAACTGCACCATATTACAGCAAGAAAGGATATGAGTCAATCATTAAATTTTTTAGAGGTAGAAGATTCAAAACTTTGATCCAATTTAAATCAATCCTCTCCTAAGGTATAATATACACACTGTCCATATTGCAACTAAACACCACAGAAGTTTTGTCTACACTCTTTCTGCTCCAAATGAAACTCTATCCTCTCACTTTTGGGAGCTTCCCATGATGTTTTTTCTGCATAGATTTCCCATCCTCTTTTAAGACCATAATCAAATCTGACCTTCTCTACAAGGCAGTCACAATCCTCCTGCACTTGGTTTGAGATGCTAATACAGTTGACCTTCAATGACTGAATGTGGCTCTGCCACTTTATCTTGAATCCACAGAGGCCCTAAAATCCAAGTCTCTTTTACTCTAACCATATCATGTGCTTCTTACTATTCCCGCATCAGTTGGTCAACACATATATGTATTTGGAACTGAATCCAATCAAGTCAGTTGAATTGAAGATGACTCTTTATTCAACCTTTAAGAATATAAGACTCAAAATTAATAATTATTCGCTGGCCTTTACTAGTAGTGGAGCTTGACAAAAAATAAGCTATTAAATGAACTACAACTAAACTATTAAACAAATTATAACTGCCCTCAACTTTGTTCCTTAAGTATTATTTGGAACCAGGAAAGTTTGGAGACTTGAGGAAATTTTAGTCCCTAATTCATTTTATTAACAGTATTATTGAGTGCATCTTAAACACTAGCTACATAGGAGTGAAAAAATGGATATTCCCCTAACAATCAGAATTTTTCAATTTAGTGGGGTAAAAAAAAACCCTAAATAGATAATTATAATTCACTCTTACAACAGGGTAAGTAGAAAGGGTGGGGGACTCCCTGAAGGCTTCTAAGAACCATCTAAAATGTGATAAAAAAAAAAAAAAAAAAAGACAGTGGAAATGAGCCAGAAGACACAGATGCAAAAGGAGGAGTGGTAGACACAGTTGCATAGCTATGGGAAAGCAATAGCAGCAAGGGGCTTGTCAGAAGATAAATCCATGTAAATTTTTTTATTCCCTGTAGCAACCACCAAAGGACCTTCTTGGGTTCAACTAAACATTCGTACTTACAAGACTAGTGCCATGCCACCCAGAAGGACATAGAATAAGAACCACAGCTTCCTGGAAGAAAATACCAAGCTTCCTCTCAAGATCCCCATAAAATGAGTATGGAAGATAACCTGGCTAAAAAGCCTCATGTCCCAGAGGAGCCAGTATCTCTTGTAGCAAATCCACTAAAGGCATTCCCAGGAACAAGAGTTACCACACTCAGGGAAGCTCAATGTTAATTTGCCAATCAGGGGTCATTTTTCCACAAGCAAGATTGCCTAGACATACACTCCACATCTTAACAGAACTAGACTAACCAGCAGTCATAATCTCATGCAGAAGAGAAGATTTTGTTAACCCTCTGCCCACAAACCCTCTCTGATTACTTCTGGGTAGAACAGTGCTCCAGGTGGTGGACACAGCATGCAGAAGCCTGTGGGAAAGGAACAAAGGGTAAATTCCAGGGTCTAAAAAGAAGTTCATAATGACTGGAGCATATCGGCCCTTTATAGAAAAAGTTTGCAAATCCCTGTCCTAGAGTCTGAGAGTAGCCTGAGCTATAGACAAGACACAGGACTTGATTATAAAAGCAGGAGAATTTCAGTGAAGCCTGAATTTGCAGGCTTCACCAAAATCAGGGCCCTGATAGAGAAGGACTGAGACTCAACTCTCTCATAGTTCTGGATTCTAGGAATTCAAAACATATTGGCAGGGCCATACTCTCTGTCTCTGAAGACGCTAAAGACAAATCCTCCCCTATCTCTTATAGCTTGCGGCAGTCTCTAGTAATCCTTGGCATTCCTTAGCCGATGAATCTTTCACTCTAATCTCTTCCTCTGACTTTGCATGGCTTTCTCCCTTGTGTGTCTATGTGTCAGTTTTAAATTGCCCTTTTCTTTTAAGGACACCAGTCACTGAAATAAGGCACACCGAAATCCAGTATGATCTCATTTTAACTTGATTATATCTGCAAAACCCCTATTTCCAAATAAGGTCACATTGACAGATTCTGGGTGGACATGAATTTTAAGGGAATACTATTCAACTCATTCACCTTTACATCAATAATTAAGCTCTTATTTCAGCATGGCCTAAGTAGGAAAATGCTGGCCCTGCTAAAGAATAGAGGGATTATACTTAGAAGGAGTGACAAAACTTGGTTATTAAAAACTGGCATGAACAGGGAGAGCGTGGCTTAGGAGTGAATTCTGAGGGTGTTGGACTCTAGGATAGTGGAGGTTGGAATATAAGATTGAGTAAGGTAGAGTTTTGTTGATGTGGGGACACTCAGGATTTAATTTCCTGACAATAGACCTTAGAGCCAGTGTTAATACACTACTGGGATGGCTCTTTGGAGTTTGAAAATACTGATAGTCCACGTTAAATGAGGTGGAAAGAGCAGAACCACCTATGCAGAATGGAGAATGCAGAATTCTAAATGAGGAAAGGCTCAGAAAGTGAGCATGCTAGATTGAATTTGTTACATAAGATCCAAGACTCCACCAGCTGGTGGCATTCACTGTTTGCACAAGACAAAAAAGGATGTGATGGTGAGGCAGTCACCAACTTTAATCAGAAGCTCAGCAGCATAGGCCAGGACTGACTAGAAAAGGTGCTGTTACAGATAAAGGTCTGGGTTCCCTAGTATCAATGGATATGAAATGGTACAACTACTTTGAAAAACAATTTGAAATTCCTTAAAAAGTTAAACATTCATGTGTCATATATGATCCAGCCTTTCCACACAAAGTATTTATCCAAGAGTAAAGAGAGCATATAACCACACAAAGACTTGTACGGGAACGTTCATAACAGCATTATTTTAATAGCCCAAAACTGTAAACAACCAAAATGTTCATCAGTGGGTAAAAGGATAAACAAACGGTGGTACGTCCTCAGCAATGGGATACTACTCAGCAATGAAAACTATTGATACACACTACAATTTTGAGTGGATCTCAAAATAATTATGCTGAATGAAAGAAATCAGGCAAAAAAGGTATACATACTGATTCCATTTATATGAAATTCTAGAAAATGCAAACTAATTTATTTAGTGAGGAAAAGCAGATCAGTAGATGCCTGGGATGAGGTGAAGCAGAGAGAGGCAGAAAAGAGGTATTACAAAATACAAAGGGGCATGAGGAGACTTTGAGAGGTGATGAATATATTCATTAGCTCGATTTTGGTGATGATTTCAAGATGTGTATATATATAGATATATATATATATATGTGTGTGTCAAACTCTAGCAAGTTGTACACTTTAAGTATCTTCAGTTTATTTTATGTCAATTATACCTCTATAAGCTGTTAAAAGTGTATATATTTACTTTGGTGCATCTGTGATATCTATTTTTTTAAGTTATTTTAATCTGTGAGAATTAACATCAACATTTTAACAATGGTTCTCTCTGGGTAGAGGAAGGATTAGGAATGTTTTCAATTTTCTTCTGTGAGTTAATTATCATTTTCTCAGTACACTACAACAGTTATATATATTCTTTTAAAACCAAAGGCTATCTTAAAATTTTTTAATTGTCCTTTTAAAAATATGTATCTACGTCATAGATATGTATCTACATCAAGTAACAAGTTTAGAGCTAGTTTATATATTCTTCCTACATTTTATATATCTGATTTTTTACAATGAAGATAAATTTTGTATCTAAAAATATGTCCTTTTAAAAGAAAGCATTATCTTACTACAGACTCTTGAAAATGTGCCCAATATACTGGCAACTATTTCCATACTTAAATTTGTTAAAATAACCAGAAAGTCAATTTATAAACATCCTCTTTGGGTGTAGACCTTTATTTACTCTCAGATGAATTGGTGGTGACTTTTGTTTTACCCTATTTCACTGCCTTGCCTCTCCCACCCCTTGGTCCTTGGACAGAAAAAGGTCAGAGAGGGAGGGCAAGTGTGGCTTGGCTCCATCCTTTCTTTTGCAAGTCACAGCGTCTAGTTTTTGACAGTATTTTTAACTTATGTGAAATAGTAAATTACAAACGCCCAAGAGCAGAAGTCTTTCGGCGATGATGGGTGCAATGTTTGTAACTGTCATCTGCCTTTTCCCAACCGCGACTGGCGCGCGCCCCCAGCCTCCCTCCGCCTGGAATTCGGTGCCTCTGGAAGGGGCGTGTGACGCAGTCGCCGTCACCTAAAGCTGCATTCTGATTCAGATCTGACGCTCCGGCGCGCTGAGCCGGCCTGGCCTCAGTTTCCCCGCTTCTAAAGAGAAAGGGCCATGCTGCCCTGTTCCTTGTTCCTCGCCAAGCACATCAGCACTTCGTTGGTGTCCCTGCGCAGGGCGCGCCACGGCTTCGTGCTCCCGCCGCGCTGGGTCCCCAGGCGGCCCTGGGGCTACCCTCCCGCCGTCCCCCGCCGCCCGCTGGCCGCAGCCGCCTCCTCGCGGGGACCAGCAGGGCCAGCCGGCGCCCCCTCCAGGGTGCGCCAGAACTTCCACCCGGACTCCGAGGCCGCCATCAACCGCCAGATCAACCTGGAGCTCTGTGCGTCCTACGTGTACCTGTCTATGGCCTATTACTTCTCCCGAGATGACGTGGCCTTGCACAACTTCGCCAGATATTTCCTTCGATTGTCCCGGGAGGAGACCGAGCACGCGGAGAAGCTGATGAGGCTGCAGAACCAGCGGGGAGGACAGATCTGCCTACAGGACATCAAGAAACCGGACCAGGACGACTGGAAAAGCGGGCTGAATGCCATGGAGTGTGCTCTGCTCTTGGAAAAGAATGTGAACCAGTCGTTGCTGGAATTGCACACTCTGGCCTCAGACAAAGGTGACCCCCATTTGTGCGATTTCCTGGAAACCCACTATCTGAATGAGCAGGTGAAGTCTATCAAACAACTAGGTGACCACGTGCACAACTTGGTTAAGATGGGAGCCCCGGATTCTGGCCTGGCTGAGTACCTTTTTGACAGACATACCCTTGGAAAGGAAAACAATCAGAACTAACCCATAGGCTGCCTTCTCCACCGCCCAGGGTGTGCCAGGACCCAGAGGCAGCTGCTTCTCCAGCTTATTTTACGGACAGTGTTCAGAGATCTGTGGTTCAAACCATAGTTTTATACCAATTGTTCCTCCTTTCCTTTTATATTCTTCTGTTACAATGTCCCAATAAAGTGATTTGTAGAGAATATGTATGTAGCCCCATGTTAACAATGGCTTTTTGCCCAGCATCAAGATAATTTTCCCAGCCCAGGATGAGATGGTATAAAAAAGACTGCAAAAAAAAAAAAAAAAAAAAAGCTACTGAAATAGATGCAAACTAAATTTCTCTGGTTACCAAATATTATTCCAGACCATGACCCTTCACTAAAATTCCATGATATTTAACTCAACAAATGCCTGTTATTTTCAAGACCTTATGTTAAAGGCTAGAGTGGGAAAATGTGTAAGATAAATATGCAAAGAACTATAACAAGATGAAGAATATATAACACTGTAAAAATCATACATACAAAATTCTATAACAAATCTGTGATCTGTTTTTGAAGGATTATCTTATTACAGACTCTTGAAAATGTGCCCAATATACTGGCAACTATTTCCAGTTCCAGATTTCTCAAATCTGTGATCTGTTTTTGAAGGATTTTGTGATCAAATAAATTCAAGAGAAGCTACAAATGGTATCAGTGCTGGTCTTGAAAAGTCACAATGTATGTTAGCATTTTAAGGGCTCTGGGAAGTCTTGAAATTAAAAACAAAAACCAAACAAAAATCTTGGATCATTTTTTTGTTTAGCTCAGTGTTTCCCAAACAAACCCAATCTCAGCTAGCTTTTTGTGCATGTGTTTTAACAATGATAATATAACTATACAGATATGTCTGATAAAAGACTATACAGCCTCCATTTTAATATACCAAAAAGAGTGAATACACTGCAGAAAACACCTTCCTATGGCCTTTAAAATGGAGTGGAAAGAACACTGGGATGGAAAAGTCAAGAAGGGATCCAGAATGAAGGAGGCATCAGCTGGGCAGATGTTTTCTTGGGGGGGGGGAGGAGGTGCAATAAAGTGAGTAGGAGATTATTTGGTCAGTGGGCCTTCTGCCTGACTAAGAGTGCTGGGTGGTGTTTGGAAAGATGGGCTAGAGCCCAACTATGGACGTGAGAAGGAAGGGTTAGGTTCAATTTGGTGAGCAGTGGCAATGCTTTGAAGGGCTTCCAACAGAAGAATGCTGTGCTTAAGTGTTGAGCAATCAGAAGTGTAGTTGTACAGAATAAAAGTCTGAAAACAACCTCAATGTTGGTGTTAGTTTGGGTCCTCTGAGAAACAGATACCAAGATGGGATTAAGTGCACGAGAAATTTATTAGGGGAAAAAAAGAAAGGACGTTGAGAGAAAATGGGAAAAGAGCTGGGAGAAGCAGGGAGAGCCTTCAGACTCTGTGTGAATCTGATTCTGAGGGAAGGAAGAAAGGAAAGTTGTTCACAGTTCTCCAGAAATTTCTGCAAGGCCGTCTGGGAGACCTCCAGCCAAAATCGCTCATCAGAGGAATCCTAAGTGTCCAAATGGGCCTGCTTAAGTACATTTCTGGCATTCAGTTATTGACTGGGAGTGACCCACAGGAAGTACAGCCTTGCAGCAAACTAAGAGATGAATGGATTTTAGAGCACAGCAGCTGGGGTCCTTGGGAAATTGTACACCCTGCAGTACCAGATCTGAGAGATACACACACACACACGACTGCACAAACTCAACAAAATGGTTTAAATTAAAATGGCATGCGTGGGAACTCTCTGCAGCTATTAAATATGATTTTATCAAACACATAATGATGTGGACAGAAATTCACAATGTGTTATCTTAAAAATAAGCTTATTACAAGACAGGTTTACATTATATAATTGCATATATATAGAATTCCAGGGAAAATTATATAAAATATATGCATATAAAATGGAAGTATATATACCAACAAATGTAGCTAGATAATCTCTTAGTGATATTGTGTTTGATATTTATTTTCTTAAGCTACTTGTTCTTTTTTAAATAAATTTCTTATCATGGGTACCAATTATTATCATAATAAGATAAATAAAAATATAAAATAAAAAGAAAGCAAAAAGGTCCTGAACCATGGTGAAATCAATGGATATAGAAACAAGGAAATGTTGGTGAGAGCTTAGAAGTAGAATCTTTTTAATTTTGCAAATGATTCAATGAAGAGAATTCAGAAATGGGGTATAGGGCTTCCCTGGTGGTGCAATGGTTGAGAATCTGCCTGTCAATGCAGGGGACACGGGTTCGAGCCCTGGTCTGGGAAGATCCCACGTGCCGCGGAGCAACTAGGCCCGTGAGTCACAATTACTGAGCCTGCGTGTCTGGAGCCTGTGCTCCGCAACAAGAGAGGCTGAAATAATGAGAGGCCCGCGCACTGCGATGAAGAGTGACCCCCGCTTGCCGCACCTAGAGAAAGCCCTCGCACAGAAATGAAGACCCAACACAGCCATAAATAAATAAATAAATAAACCCAAAGTTTAAAAAAAAAAAAAAAGAAATGGGGTATAAGAAGAAAATTAATAGAGCTCAAATCTGTGTTACCAGAGAACAGAGGACTTGAAAAAAAATAGGAATCACAATAGGAGGAATGGGGTGGGGCAGTGCATAATGATTTGCTTTTGATTATGCTGATCAATCTCACTATACATTCTATACTTAAGCTGGTTTATTTTGCTGCACAGGAATGCCGTTACATTTCTGCAGAAAATGTCCTCTTCAATTCTTCTAGTTGAGTGTCTTTCAAACTGCATATTGCAACCTATTAGTGGGTCATGAAATTATTTAGTGAGCTATTATTCACCTTTTGTTAACAAAATAGAATTGAAGTGAAAGTAAGTGAAGTAAGAATATTGTCTCCTGAAATTCTTAGTTTTTGTGTTTTTGTGTGTGTGTGCCTGTGTGTGTTCATGTATTTACATCCTGGATAGTGATATTTCTTATTCTATGTTGCTGTCAAAAACATTCGATAGCTATTATCCTACATAATTATTTTACATTCTCATCTCAGATCTCTCGATCTCCTCTCCCTCCCCACTGTCAATTGATAATCCTCTTATTTCACTGAAAATTTAGAAGTAATCACAGGAGAACTTCACACTTTCTCCTCATTGACTTGATCACATATTCGCATCTGTATTCACATACAAAGCACTTTGTCCTGATACAATGGTAGAAGCATCTATTTTGCTCTCTAAAACCAACCAATCTCCCACTGTGCCTGAATCCCAACCCTCCCACACACTCAAGGGCAAAAGGACATCACACCTACAATTATTCTCTCACTTGCATCATCGATTCTGCTCTTTCTATTAGTTGGTTCCCATGAGAAACAAAAATAGTGTTATTTCTTCTAATTTTTTTTTTTTAATGTCACCTTTGGACCTACATTCCCTTCAGCAAACACTAAGTTACCACTCTCTCTTTTACAACAAAAGTTCTTGTAAAAGTTATTTCTGCTTCCTGTCTCCAATTTTTCTGTTCTCTCTTGGTCCCTCCTAAGTAAGGCTGTGTTCACTGTTCACCACACCAACCTTGTTATTTTTCTGTCAAGATCATCAGTGACTTCTATAATAATACATCTAGTGGTCATTTCTCAGCCTTCCTCTCACTCAACCAGCTAGCGGGACTTGTTATTTCTTAAAACCCTTGCTTACTATTCTTTATCTCCCTCTCCCTTTCTAATCCCCCTCATCTTCTTGAACTTTAAACATTAAACATTTCAGAATCAGTCCTCACATCTGGATCTCTTCTCTTCTTTATCTATACTTGTTTTCTAAAGATCTCATCCAGTCCTGTGACTTTTGTTTAACTATATATCTGTTGACAAATAACATGCTTATATAGTTTGCTTGATTTTGCCTCCAGACTTATATATCTAAATATTTATTGATACTTCCCCTCAGATGTTTAATAGCCATCTCATATTTAATATGTTCAAAACCATACACTTGATTTCACCATCCTCTACAACCTGTTCAAATTCTTTTGCTTCATAATAAAAGGAAATTCCATTCTACCAGTTTCTAACGCCCTGTCATTCTTGACTACTCTCTTTCTCTTATACCTTATACCAGACCTTCAGTAAAATCCTGAATCTTAACCAGTGCTAACAATCTTTGTCTTTGCCCCTTTGGTACAAACTCCCCTCTTTTTTTTCCCTGCATTATTATATTTTCTGTTACACTTTTGGCTGGTCTAAATGCTTCCACACTTGAGCACATGCAATCATTACTCCACAAAGTTGCCAAAGGGTTTCTTTGTAAGTGTAAGTCAGATCTTGTTACTTCTTCATTCAAAATCCTTCAATGGCTTCTCCTCTCATTTGGGGCAAAAGTCAATGTCCTTAACATGCCCCACAAGGCCCTATGTGATTTGAAACCCTGATATCATCTCTATGCGTAACATAGATTTTTGTGTGTGTGTGTAAAAGTGTAAGAAATGGTATGATTATAAGATACATATTTAAAATGAGGTCAGAGGTATCTCTCCCTCTCTCTCTCTCTCTCTTCCCCTCAGGCCTATTCCCTCTGCTAGAAAAGAACACTTTGCCCCCAGATGTGAACATGGTTTGCACTCACACTTCCTTCAGGTTTCTGCTCAAATGGCATTTTATGGAGAGTCTTTATTGATTATCCAATCTAAATTAGTCACCATGTTTCCCAACACTCTCCATCTTCTTACTCAGCTTTTCTCCACAGCAATTACCACCACCTGCCACATTTTTCTATTTGCTTATACTTTCTTTTCTCACTAGAATGTAAGTCCTGTGGAACAGGGACTTTGTTTTATTCACTACCAACTCCACAGCTCTACAGCAGTACTTATCTTTATAGGTTCTCAGTGAACGTAAGTGAATGAATGAGGGAGTGAGTGAGTGAAGACATCCAAAAGCCAGTTGGAAGTGCTGGTCTTCATCTTTCAGAAAGTATCAGAGAAGTGAATCTGGAAGTTATCCATATAGAGATCATAAGTAAAACTGAAAAAGCTGAACTGACGAAGAGAGGAGATAAAAGAGAGACAGTAGAGAGGGGTCCAAATATAGACACTTGGAAAATTAGACGAGCTCTATATTTAGGGGCGATTAGATTAAGAAGCCTTGACAGGATACAGAAAAAGAACAAAAAAATAGCAAGACCAAAAAAAACAACACTTGCCTTGGAAACCAGGGAAGGAGAAAGAGTTTCCATCAAATGCTGCAGAGCTTAATGAGGTTGTGGATTGAAAGGCCATCAAATTATACTCTATTTAAAGTTATTACAAAATAGTGGCTATATTTCCCTGTGCTGTAAAATAAATCCGTGTGGGTTATTTATTTTATACATGGTAGTTTGTGTCTCTTAATCCCATATCCCGATCTTGCCCTTCCCCCCTCCCCTCTCCACACTGGTAACCACTAGTTTGCTTTCGTTGTAAATCAACAATACTTCAATTTTTTTTAAAAAACAAGGCCATCAGAGTTGGCAGTTCCGTAGCTCATTGGTTATTTCAGAATAGTGGCTTTAGGAGTGGTGGAGACAGAAGACCATATTCATGGGGTTAAGGTAAACAGAGAATATAGAATTCTCATTTGAAAAGTTTTTTCTTTTTTAAGTAATTGAAGATACTAGAGGGTACAGGATGGCTGTGATTGCTTTTGGGACAAGAAAAGAAGCTAGTAAAAAGGAAAGACTTGAGAAGCAAGTGATAGAATGAGGTTCCAGTGGAGAATGGAACACAAGGTAAAGAACCTAGGTATGATCTGGAAGGACATGTCCTCTAAAAACAGAATGCATAAAAGAGGAAGAAAGTAACATAAACTTTAAGATGAGAAGAGGGCAAATTGAGGGTACTTACACTGGCTGAGCTCAAACTTCCAAATAAAGTGAGGCAGGAGATAGATGGGCCCCAGGCTGAACAGCTGGAGTTTGTCCACTGTGGACAGATACTCCAAGAAGAAGAGGAGGAGGAGCTAAGCCCTGCCCAGATAAGAGACCACATATTTCTCACTCTCAAAGTCAAGGAGACCTTCTCAACTATACATGCGCAGAAACACTCTTTGGAGGTCAAAAAGGGAGGGGGCGCCACCCCATAGTAAGTGATGTCAACCTACCCAGAGGCCTCTTTGCTAGAATCCATCTTGGCTAAGAGATGCACACTCACACATGGGAGGACCCTCAGATATACCAAATACGGACTCAGAACCAGGCAAAGCAAGATGATTGGCCAAAGGAAACCCAGAAGAAATGTCCCATAAAAGTGATGCCAACTACCACGAGGGCGGAACTCTCTCTCTGAGGCCGCCCGTGTGTCTATCCACACGTACTCTTTTTCCTCCTAATAAACACTTTACTTGTTTCACTGCTTTCCGTCTCTATGTGGAAATTCATTTCTACACAGCTGAAGGGCCAGGGCCTTACCACTGGCTACTGGCCCCGGTGGTCTAGTGGCTAGGATTCAGCGCTCTCACTGCCACAGGCTAACTTCAATCTCTGCCGGGAACCGAAATCCTGCTTCAAGCCGCTGCAGGCTGAGGCCACCCGAGATCAAAAGTAGCAAATGAGATCATCTACTGATATACAGCTACTTCTATCTAGAAATATTTTAATTAACTTCATTTATCAGATATTATTACAAAATAGTAAATATAAGTCATTTTACAGATGGGATATAATCTTTACTCTTTGTCTAATATTCATAAAACTACAAATCAAAAAGCATACACCTGGAGTCGAGCCAAGTGGAGACTAGATTTTGAAACAAAAACCTAGTTTACAGAAAGAAATGACTCCAAACCCCTAAATATCATGAGACATTGTTCTGCTCTGGAACACAAACACCAAATGATGCCAAGATCCAAGGCCTTCAGACTTGCAGGAAAATACAGCACATTCCCTCTAACATTAGCAGCTATTGAAAATCATCATCTTTCACATTCAACTGTTAACCAGGTTTTGTGCAGTTCATTTAAAAGCTTCCTTGAAGAAGCACTTAGTCTGCATGACAAGATATCTCAGAACAGAGTGTGTGTGTGTGTGTGTGTGTGTGTGTAAATTTCTTACTGAAATTTGACCCAGAGTTCCTGAAGCCAATAAAGCTCACTTGACTTTTTAAAAATTTGAACTTCACCTTCATTCAAGCTTTCCACTCTCAAATAAAAGCATCAGAGAAAACATTCAGCAGCACCACTGTAACAAAGAAAGGTGAGAGGAGTCCATGGTGGAGAAAAGGGAGCATGAGACACTCCAAGAGTGCTCCAAAAGACACATTCAGGAAGCAGACAACTAGAAAACACGCACAACTGCTGACCAGACCTGACCAGGGTAGTATTTCTGCTCACAACAGACTGTTAAGCATAAACTGCCAAGCAGCACTCAGTTTATGAAATCAAGAAGGTTCACAGGCTTTGGCATGGGTTGTTAGTTTTCCTAAACTTCATATTTCTATTGTGCAAGTTTAAGACACTTAATAGGTATATTTCTTTTGGAATGAATAAATGAACAAAATGATATGTTTGTGTGTGTGTATGTGTGTGTGTGTGTGTGTGTGGTGTGTGTTCATGCTCCCGTGCTTCCTGAGTGTCAGACGGAATGCCAATACCCAACAGGGAGAGGGACTGCCTGACAGTCTTAGAGAACAGACCATAGACATGCACTCAGGGTTGGGCTCCTTCCAAGCAACCTGGCCGATTTCCCAGTACAGATGGTGGCCAGTCTCCTGAGAGAGATATCTAATGCTTTTGGACAAACCTCAGTCTCTCTTAAACCTCCTGAGCACCATATTTTCATAGACTGAATTAGCAAAAAGAATTTCCTGTACTGTAAAAGGACTGTTAGACTAATAAAATGGTATTGCATGACCTCTACACAGATCCTAGATAGTGTAGTCTGGTAATTAACAGCCTGCACTTGAGAATTCAAAATACTTACATGACAATAACTGCTCCACCACACACCAAATGCATGATTTTGGGAAAAGAAGTTAAACTTTTGGAGATGGATTTCCCTTTGCTGTGATAACAACCTATCTCAAAGTTTATTGGGGAACTAAATGAAATAAAGAATATAAAGGTCAGCACATTGTCTGGTACATAGCAAATGCTCAATAAATATTAGCTGCTTAGAATGGGTGTTTTTAAAAGGGAGAAAATTTTGTCAGTGTGTTTGTGAATATGTTTGCTTGTATACGCAAAGACTACCTCTGAAAGGATAATGTCAGTTGCCCTCAATGAAGAGAACCTGGTAGCTGGGAAAGGGTTGCTAGTAAGACTTTTTTCATTGTATAGCCTTTTGTGTCTCTTGAAATTTTAACCACTTGAAATTATCACCTTTTAAAAAAATCACAAAATTTAAATGTAGCAAATAGGAGCTTCTATTAATTTTACTCACTTCTAAGCATAGCACATATGATGCATTTCTGTATAATGTGTCCCACATTAAATTAAGAAGTAATCCAAATACAAAGCTGGACGAGGACTCATGTTTCCCTCTTTTTTTATCTACCCTAATACATTTCCCAAAATTGTTTGTTCCTTTTGCTCTCTGCTTAGCCATTGATTAAATACATAGGTAGTCCTGGCTTCACATTGTTTCAAATGTATGAATTTCAGTTAATATAGTTTAAATAACAACAGTCCCTCAACAAAATGGTTCAAATTTTAGTTACCGTGGTACCTTTACTGTGAATAAATTGCATGAAGAACAGACTTGCTGCTAGCTCTTTAGTCTACAAATCACTGTATAAATAGCAACTGCACATCATGATCAGTTACCAATCATGTCAACTCTTTTAAAGTCTGTTGGCGATTGGTCATTGTGCATCTGTCATTGACTTTACCTTCAGATAGTAAAGCACACATAGTTGTGTTGTCTCCTTGTCTCTCAGTGACAAACCCAGTGACATTTTATAATACTGAATAATCTGAAGAGAGAATTGGTCACAATATGAAAGTGCAAGAAAGAAGTGAAAAGCAATACTACTAGAAGTGAAATTGGATATTATTAGAACTCATTGTCCTAAATGAGCAGTTACAATGAAAAAGATTAAGATATCCCAGAGAAGTGACACCTGCAAAAAGTTCCTCATTTAAAGAACTCTTGGAGATATTTCACAACATTCAAAGTGCAAAAGATAAAATTTTGGAAATGAATCCAAATTTTGAAAGGAGTATGACAATTCATTAAGACATGAAAAAAAGATTCTTGTCCCATATGCTGTTACATTATAAGAAGAAAAAGGCAAACACTGATCAAACTACAGTTGACTCTTTTTTCAAAGAAATAAAACACTTTAATTCCCAATGTGTCTAATGTTTTAAATTTCAGAGTATTAAATGAATATTGGTTTTACCATTTTTTTTTCATTTCCCTGTACATTTATAACCAACAGTAAGGGAGTAGTTAATGTTTTACCAAAAAAATGTTTAAAGGTCATATAACACGTATTTAATTTGGCATGACTGGCCCTGTATAGTCTGCCTTTATAACTTCATGTCCCCCGTCTTTGCTCTCTACCCTAGCTGTACTGGCATTATTTTAGTCTCTATATTCACCATGCACACTCCTGCCACAGAATCTTGCCATGTTGCTCCATTTGCTTCCTTCCCTTTTTTCATCTACTTACCTCCTACTTAATCTCCAATTCTGCAACTGTCACTTATGCAAGGAAGAGATCTTCTGTTTGCCCCTCCAGAACTGCATTCTGCTCTTCTCCACCTTTCTCCATTCTAACCTGCAAGGACATAACAATGGGATCACCTTCCCTGTGGTCCCATCAAGTTATTTGTTCTCCCAGCTCCCTCTTTTCAATGTCACTGCAGGTTTGTAACATTCCTCCTGTGAGGAAGGCAGCTCCCTCTACTTAGCCAGCTGTCTCCAGGCTCTAATAAGCCCCTCTAACTCTTGCTGTATTAGGCCTAGGGTGGGAACGTCCAACCCTTGCCCTACCCCCTAACCACTTCTTTATACATAGCTGCTTTATTATACTCTCTTCAGATTATCTTATTTGTGCCCTGTGTTTCCTGTCAGGATCCTAACTATGATCTTGTTCTTGCTTTTTTCTCCAACATGGTCTCCTAAGACTTAGACCCTCATCCCAATCCATACAGCTTACAGTCTCAACTGCAAAATACTGGACTACTTACAGCTCCCTGACGGTGCCCTTTTTACACTTAGATCTTCTTCCTTATTATTCACCTGCCCCAGTATCCACCCACAATTCAGAGGTATTCTCTTCCTGAAAGCTTTGACATCCTCAGCCTGCAACCTTCTGGTTTGGGTAGTCATTTGAGCTCCCATAACACTCTGTCTATACCATAACCTTATCACTCTGTGATTGATTATTCGTTTGCCTTTCCTACAAGGCTCTGAACCACTAAGTCTGTAGTATCTAGTCCCCCAGGGCCTAATAAACTACCTGGTATATGATAGCTATTCAATAAATGAAAACTACAAAGCTGTATATAAAGTCGAGCTAAAGTAGTTCAGAGCCTTACTATGATACATTAGGAACAATAAATTATCAACATGTTTATCTCTTTTCCCAAGACAATTTTTTTCTCCAAATATAGCATCTTAGTAAGAATACAGTTACCATAGCCAAAATACTGCAATAAGTGTACAGAATGATGTCATTTCCTTCATCAGACATTTATTCCTTCTGAAAATAAAATCTTTAAGCTTACGTCTCAATCCTTCTTCACTGAGCATTTTATCCCTTCAGTGTTGTCAAAGAAAATACGGTACATTGAAAAGCAAAGATAATCCCAAAAATTGAGTCAAGAAAGGTTTTGGAAGGTTTTCCTAGGTAAAACATTATGAATTTTTCATAGCATTGCTACTCCCACACCACTTGCAGTATTGATGCACATTTACCACTTGTTTACATGCTTTTATTAAAACTATTTTTCTCTTCTCTTGTATGGCTACCTCTTCCTCTCTCCTTCCCCATTCAACCACATTATTCTTCACCCTATTCTTTAGAGAATGTTATGGTGTGCCAACTAAATTTCCTTACCACTTTCAGGAGTAGAGCGCTTATTCCTTCAATTGCTGGGAATGTTGACAGTTGATGCTCACAGCTGAATCCTCCTTTCTAAGGATTACCTTCAGCTGAGCAGAGCTGTAGCTATATCACACCTCCTTCCTGGGGGCAGTCCACATGCAATGACTAGTCAGTGTGGAGGGTTAGGAGGAGGAAGGCAAATAGAGAATGTAGAGCAAAATGACTCCCTTGTTCTAGTTATGAATGACTATGCAGGAACATCCCAGCTCCAGAGGTCTCCATGGGATCAGCTGAGCTGCTGCAGTGACCGTATCACAGCCCAGTCCCTCCCTCAGCTTAATCTACTTTCCTTCATTTCCCTCAGTGGTTGACCCTGAGAGCACTCCATAAACTTCCTGCATGCCAATCACTATCTCAGAGTCTGCTTTCTGGGAAAACTATGAGAGCCCTCAAGAAGGAGCTCATGTAAATAAGCTAATATGAATTCTTCCGTGCTTCCTTCCATGAATATTTAATCATATACAAACATATATGGGCATATAAATGTACATATGTATAATAAATATATGATTTTTATTTTTTTAAAAATGAGGTCTCATTATAAATTCCTTTATTTTCCCATTCAACAATACCTATATAATTTCCTCTAGGCAATTTTTATAGCTCCATAGCTTTAGTTCATTCTTTTAGCAGCTAAATGATATTCCATGGTATAGATATATAATATACTCAATTATTCATCTTCTGATGGGCACTCAACTTCTTACAGTATTATTTTACTTTGGCTTCCATGAACAATGCTGGAATAAATATTATTGTACATATACCCTAATAGACTGGTACCTCTATTTCTGTAGGATAGATTTCTAATGGTGGCACAAAGTTCAGGAGTATGTATATACTTTTTTCAAACATATATTGCCAGATTTATTTTCAAAACTCTATAAAATTCACACTAATGCAGATGATAACTTTTGAACTGATTCTGTATATCTCATTTTGATATACTTCTTTCTTGCCCTCTAACATAGCCAAGTGATTTTGTATGAACTTTCTTTTTCAGGGTGAAAATACAGAAAGGTCCCCAAAACACACTTTGACAACTTTTTAACAACTAACAGAACATGGAAAATATCTTTTTATTTTTTTAATTTTTATTGGAGTATAGTTGATTTACAATGTTGTGTTAGTTTCTGCTGTACAGCAAAGTGAATCAGTTATACATATACATATACCCACTCTTTTTTAGATTCTTTTCCCATATGAAAATATCTTTTTAAAAGCAAAAGTACTGCTTTCAATGTAGGGCAAGTCTAGCTTTCTTTTGTGTTAGTGTTAAAACAAAGTTAGAGGGACTTCCCTGGTGACGCAATAGTTAAAAATCCGTCTGCCAGTGCAGGGCACACGGGTTCGATCCCTGCTCCGGAAATATCCCACATGCCGCGGAGCAACTAAGCCCATGTGCCACAACTACTGAGCCTGAGCTCTAGAGCCTGCGAGCCACAACTACTGAAGCCCGCGTGCCTAGAACCTGTGCTCCACAACAAGAGAAGCCACCGCAAAGAGACGCCCGCACACTGCAACAAAGGGTAGCCCCCTGCTTGCTGCAACTAGAGAAAGCCCGCGTGCAGCAATGAAGACCCAACTCAGCCAAAAATAAATAAATAAATAACAAAGTTATAGGCTATCAGTCTACTTAATTTTATCTGAGACAATTTCTTTTTTTTATTCAAACGCGCTTAAAAGCAGTAGAATGCATTCAACCTCTTTTCCCCCAAGAACTGGTATTAGAAAGTGTTTATATGTATTCAAAAGTCAGTGATAACCAGTACAAATTATTAGAACCAGGGATTTCTCAGGATCCTGGAAATAAATGTTGGTTTTTAAAAGCAGAAAACAACATACAACTTACCATATTCAAATTTTAAATGCACTCAAGTGCAAGATTAACTAAATGTGACCATCCATGATTTCAAAAGCAAACCATTATGGAAATTTTAAAAAACATGATAAAAATATTAAGTTCTTAAGTGTATTTCTCATGACAAAATAAAATGTACATTACACAAACCTCAACTATTGTGCCATTTGAAAATTTGTCAAGATTTGCAAGGAAAACAGTGTTCCTCTTTGTTTTAGCTAAATTAGAAGTTAATGAACTGAATATTCCAGTGTAGCATTAATGTAAATAAATACAAATCTATGATGAGAGTTGATCAAATTGAGTTGAACAATACATTTTCCCAAGTACATTTTGCACAAAACCACAGGCTGAGGAGTAATTATTTTTATGCATGGGCACTTGGCATTTTCAACTTGAAAAACATTTTTGTCAAGTAAAGTCAATACTATTTGTAAGCTCAACCTACCGGTTGTTAATGTTAGGACACCATCTTGTGGGTAAGGCATCTAATTTGGAAACATGTCTATGTGAAATCACTTACAAAGCAAAAGGTAAAAAATGTTCTAAGTATCATAGAAACTAATCCATAGCTTCACCTTTATTTTATTAACATGTCTTCATAAGGTAAAGGTTAAGAAAAGAACACTGAATAATTTTTATCAAAAGAGCTTTTTTCCCACTGTGCATCAGCTGCAAACTAAATGTTATATTTCAGAATAGCTATCTGTTAGAAAAGCATTTTAATGAAAAATTTTTCCAGAGAATTAATGAAATCCATATTAGTGAAGGTAACTTTTCATTTAATACTATAATTTAGTGCCAAACACTTTTTTTTTTAAGTTATAGATTAATTGCCCTGGGTTTCATATGGTCAATATCGATAAGGATGTATGAGCTATATGAGAATCTCAAATATCAAATTAGTTTTCTCTTTAAAATGTATTAATATTTCCATTAGTCTCTCTAAAATTACAAAGTCTTTAATACTTACAGGAATACTGATACATTAGGGCTTTATAAAAGAGAAATAAATTAGCAGAGCACAGTATAATATCTGGAGGGCTGGGCACTACCTCTGGAACTAATCAGCCACCCACCTTGGACAAATCAATTCACATATTATGTCTTAGTTATCACAGCTGTCAAAAGGAATAATGGCAGCTTAACCAAACAATATTTGCAAAGATATAAAACAGTATGTGTCAAATTTCTGAGCCTACCATAATATAGGAAATGAAAAGAGAAGTGGATCTCATTTTATTCCTGGTTCCAGTTCCTGAACTCTGAAACAACTGGTTTCTTCGGCACTTTTTAAAATTTTGCTGATCTTCCCTATATGCTCCCAACACATTTTCTTTTTTTCTTTTCATAAGGTTTTTTGAGCGGGGTCTATTACTTGCAATAAACCGTCTTGGCCAAAACACCAGCCATGTGACTTAGGGAAAGAAATTACACCCATTTAATGGAGAAGGGATTAAAAATTCAGGTCTGGGTTTGAAATCTGACTTCTTCACTTACCAGTTGGATTACTTTGGGTAAGTTATTGAGCTTTCTCTCCCTTGGTTTTCTAATTTTCCTGAAAGGGTTCTGAAGAGTGCTCCTTTAAAGTGTGTAACACATTTATCACAGTGATTGGAGTGTGTCAAGTAGGATATGGCAAAAAATAATAGTTTCTCATAATTATTATAAATGGATATTATTTAATTTGGCCTCTTTCCCAACTTGAAAATAAACCAGAGCATGAAATATCCATCATTCACAATATATGTGAAAGAAATAATGCTGTTCTGCACTAATGCCCACAAAATATCTGGTCAGAAGAAGACTTAAATGGTACTTTGATGGAGTCTGAATTGATTTTCTCTAAAGGGCTGAAGCTTTAAAACAATTTGTAATTTCCCTACTGCACCACAGTACACAGAAAACAGTACATTCAACTCTTGGATAGATTTGAATCTCCACAGACCATTAGTCTATAATGAAAATAATTTATGAGAATCTTTGACTTACAAAGGTGACTTACCTCCCCTGTAATGGATTTGAAACTGCTTCAGTTAATACGGGGCCAAGGTTCAGCAAACTGCAGACTGTTCAAATAGCTTAGTCACAAAAGTGATCAGACATCTTGGTGAAGGAAACAGAGCAATATAAAGATAACTCTTAGCTCTCTCTTACTATACAATCTTTTAAAAAGCAAAAAAGCCAATTGGCTATTTTGGAAATTTGATAATGCATTGTTTGCAGCCACATATGTGACTATAGATTTATTGAACTAAAAATGCAGTCAACTAAAACAAAAGCATTTCATAAATTGACAAAAAGAAGTCTCAGGAAATAAGTCAACATGCCCCTCATCACCTTTTTTTTCTTTTCTAAATCAATTTCTGAACTCCCTTTAAGGGTCAGCTCAATTCTCAACATTTCCCTTAATTCTTCCTTATCCATCACAATTAGTAATGACTGTACTAAGCCATTTTATACTAGATTTGATTCCACGTTTATAAGTTGGGGTCAAATCAAGACACTCCAAGCAAACTAAAAACCTAGGATTCCATCAAATCCGTAGCCCTTAAATACAAATTTAGCATTTACCTTGGAGGGAGAAAACCTGATTTTTTCATGTTCATAGAAGTATAAACATATTTTTTCATATTCAGACTGAAGGATTTGCTACATGCATAATATTTGAACTCATTTGGATTATATTTCATTTCATATTTTTCTCAGTCACAACTGGATCACATTATTCACACTCAAAAATACTGAAGGTAATATACAGGAATATAGTTCCAAATTCTTTTCCAAAATAGGTGTATTTGAAAAATCAATGAGAAATTCTGTTATGTCCCCACCCCTACCCTTTGAAAATCATTATCCTAGCATGTTAGCACAATGTTGAGTTATAATAGATATTTAATATAGATTTGTGGATTTCATAAGGACTTTCCATGAACCTACTGCTTTCATGACAATTTAGATTTCCTTCTTCCTGTGTTAACATATCTCTATACTATGTCTCATAGCAAAAGAATCATGTTTTTCAGTAAGTCATATTTTAAGGTAATTCCTAATATACATCTTTCAATAATTTCAAATATTAGCATTTTTGCTGCTTGGTTAAACTACTTTTTAATTATGCTTTTATATACTCACACTATGCAACTTAACAACTTTTTAATTGAAATCAGTAGTGCATTCTATTATGAGCTGATTCACTGGCAGCAAAGATTTGAGAGAAACATTTTGCATATTACATTATTGCTTGCAACTGAATCCAGATTGATCCAGTACATTTATAGTAAGAATTCTTCATTGAAAACAATGGAGCTGAGCCCAGATTAAGAATGCTCCATTGCTTTCTAAGAAGTACAGTCATAAAACTTATAATATTTAATATCAGGATCGTCTTTCACCTTCTGCCTCCTTACAACATGTACACTGTCTTTAACCCAAGACAATATAATATCTTTTCTCATTTTCATGAAATATTTCTGAAATGTGTTACACAGAAAGCTAAGTTCTAGTCAAGAGTACCAGATGATGGGAATGTAAATTGATACAGCCACTATGGAGAACAGTTTGGAGGTTCCTTAAAAAGCTAAAAATAGAACTACCATATGACCCAGCAATCCCACTACTGGGCATATACCCTGAGAAAACCATAATTCAAAAAGAGTCATGTACCACAATGTTCATTGCAGCACTATTTACAATAGCCAGGACATGGAAGCAACCGAAGTGTCCATCGACAGAGGGATAAAGAAGATGTGGCACATATATATACAATGGAATATTACTCAGCCATAAAAAGAAATGAAATTGAGTTATTTGTAGTGAGGTGGATGGACATAGAGTCTATCTTATAGATTGAAGTAAGTCAGAAAGAGAAAAACAAGTACCGTATGCTAACACATACATATGGAATCTAAAAAAGGTTCTGATGAACCTAGAGGCAGGACAGGAATAAAGACACAGACGTAGAGAATGGACTTGAGGACACAGGGATGGGGAACGGTAAGCTGGGATGAAGTAAGAGAGTAACATTGACATATATATACTACCAAATGTAAAATAGATAGCTAGTGGGAAGCAGCTGCATAGCACAGGGAGATAGCTCTGTGCTTTGCGACCACCTAGAGGGGTGGGATAGGGAGGGTGGGAGGGAGATGCAAGAGGGAGGAGATATGAGGATATAAGTATATGTATAGCTGATTCACTTTGTTTTAAAGCAGAAACTAACACACCATTGTAAAGGAATTATACTCCAATAAAGATGTTAAAATAAATAAATAAATAAAATGGGATTAAAAAAAAAGAGTACCAGATGATTATTGCTATCAATAGTAGTTACAATAAAAGAAATAAATTAAAAATGTCTTCTTGTTGCTGTTTATTTTTTAATTGAGTTTCTTATAATCAGACAATTCTGCCATTTCACATGTACACCACAATCCAACAGCTGAGATAATATTACAAGACTATTGTTAGAGAAAAAAGCAAGTCTAAGTTGCTTTTTCTCCAGTCCTTGTTATGGGTTATGCTGAGTTGTTCACCCACCTGATACTCCTTCTCCTGGTGCCAGGATACACACATTGACACATAGAAAGTGGTTGAGGGGCAATATGTAATTGGTGAGTAATCAAAGGAGAAAGAAGTTCTCTGCAAAAGTACTTGGTTTACAAAATGTTAAAGTTAATCATTTTGACCTACTTAGCATCACATTTGAACTAAATTAGGAGACAAAGTTGGCTATAATTTATTAAATCAAGCACGCTTTTATGTGTAGGAAGATGCTCATCACAACAGGAGAAGATAAAATCCCAGCAACATACTGAAGAGTCATAGAGTCACTGACTATTTTAACTGAAAATGTCTTTAAATATCATCTTGTCCTAATATGTTAACCACTCAGCTTTTGTTCGAGTGAAATAAAAGAATAAATAAATTCATGACTGATCAAATTGAGAAGAGTGAGAACTGCTTTAGGACAAGTATGAGAAATAACTTTTTTTAACAAGGACTTCATATATTTAAAATGTTACAATTTTATTGTTTAAGAAAAAGAATTTTTGAAAATATGTATTGGATTTTCAAGTCAATAATAAGAAACATCAAATCTTATTAAATACAGTTAATAGTTGCAAAATATATTAAACTACAACAAGCACAAATGCAATTTGTATTAAAATTACTTTCTTCAATTTCAGGTTTCAGTAGATATTATCCGAATTAGTTGTAATTAATTTTAACCCAATCTAAATTTAGAGGCTTAGGAAATCTTGATACTGTGCTTCAGAAACTAAGAGTTTTAAAACCTGATTGCAGTTTTGTAATTACAGATAGATATGATATCATAACTTGTTATTCCTCTCAAATCTAACAGAAGTAAAGTAAATGTGATCCCTTGACTAGAGAATTTTGGATTCTGATTCATTAGGCAAGCAACCCAAGTCTGACCAAACTTTAAAAGAATCCTCCAAGAGGCCTTATAAAGAAAAAAGTAATGTTAGAGATTCCAATATTGTCATAAATTGGGAGAGCTTAGTCTTGATGCATCTGGACCCAAATAGTATCACCCAGTGAGGAGGAAACAACTTAGACCAGATACAAAAAGAGAGGCTGAGTACAGTTGACAGTATTGGTATTGTTCGCCCAATCTCCATTACAACTCCATTTGTATGCAGCACTATCATTTTGTTTAGAGGCTTACTCTGTTCCCACTGACTGTGATCTTGGTAGGATGTCAATTAAGGGGCCCAAAGGGGAGGGGAAAATGTAGATTAATCTAGACCATTCAACCATACACAATTACTCTAAGGAGTTTAACTCCCTGTAATTGAGCTCAGGATTTCAAGAGAAAAGATGTGCAGCTGATTTCATCCCCATGGTGATGGCATCCTGAACAAACAGCCCATCATTTCCTGCTGCCTCTAGCCTCAGTATTACCTTTCTAAAGACCGAATCCTATAGCTTTTTTGTCTATGTGTGAGAAACTCCCATATTCTTCCAATAAATGTTTCTTAGTCTCACTCTTAGATTAGCTCAAATAAGTTTCTGTTAGTATTACCCAAATAGCCTAAGTGTTTCACTGAGAAGTTGGCCTGCATCCACAACTGACCTCGAAGTAGGGAGAAGAGATGCTGATAGACAAATTCAGTGTTCCAAGAGCAGTATCAAAGTGATGAGGCCTCGTCAGTCTTGGTTATGACAAGGTTTGACATCAAAGGAGATTCACTGCAGGGAAAAATGCACATTAGGAGGAGAACAAATAGCAGGAACTATACTTTTACATAAGCAATCATATTGTCAGTATGGACCAATCAATCTCTTCAAAATAGTAGGGCATCCAGGAACAAGGATGTTGGGAGTAGGACCCCTAGCTAGAGGAAGAGACTGGCAGTATATTAGTGATTTCATGGGGGGAAGTTCAGCACAAGGAACCAAAGAAGTGGGTAGAGGTGGTATGTAGCTCAGGGGCCCCTTAACTGTAAGAGCTCACCCTAGTACAGCTGAGCCTGGATTCAGGATAACAGGATTGATTCCAGACTTCCCCTGTTGCTGGGACCAAAGAAGTCAATAAAACTTTCAACTCTAGTCAGGAATGTACCAAGGGCTGGGCAAAGCTGCACCAGGTCTTTCAGCTGGGGTGACTAGGTAGGGCTGGGAGAAGCTGGCCATAACAGGATACAGATGGTTGGTTAAGAGTGGAAAACGTTAGTGATAAGATTTGTCTTGAGCTGAAAAAAAAAGTTTAAATATATAATCTACCACCCTTCTTGATATTTCCCGATACTAATTTGAATTTGAATACATTCAAATGTATTCTGCATTTGAATATATTCTTCTCTCTTCTTGGGTTGTCCTTTCCTCTATTTTCCATGGTAAGATTGTTTTTTATATATTAGATCCAGCTCAAATGCCATTTATTTTCTAGGAGGTGTTCTTGGCTCTTCAAATGGGTTTATGATACTTTTACATAATTCTAATTTCAGTTAAGTATTTATTCCTCTTACAAGAAGGCATGGACAATTTCTAATTAATATATGGACCTGTACACTGTTCCCTGTACATCTCAGGCATACAGGAAGTAGTTGTTGAATGAATGAATGCCAAGTTCATGAAAGTTATAACTCCCTCTCTGACAGGATTATTGAGATCTCTCTTTAATGTTTCAAGTACTTATGAAAAATGCTTCAGTGGAAATTAAACTTCATTAGCAACTGAGACACCATTTGCCCTTTACACACAAAGTTAATTCTATAACTGATGGAGAAATCTCCCCAAATTGAGGAGAAAGGTAAGAAAGTGGAGAAGATTAGAGGAGAAAGGAAGTATATGTCTCAAAACTTAGCTGTGAAAATATATTTCCATATTCCTTAGGTACTCCTCTCTGGTGCAGAGATGAAATATAACAACATGGTATTTTTGTCTGTATTTGGAAAACATGCAACACACGAACATCAGTTACAATAGAAAAAAAAAAAGGTGCTCAGGTTGTCTAGATTCTCTGTGGTTGATGAAGGATCATTCTCTGCTTTGTTCAGATGGCTCTTTATTCCAGATCAAAGACTTGAA
This sequence comes from Eubalaena glacialis, assembly GCF_028564815.1. Classification (NCBI taxonomy): domain Eukaryota; kingdom Metazoa; phylum Chordata; class Mammalia; order Artiodactyla; family Balaenidae; genus Eubalaena; species Eubalaena glacialis. The sequence continues at coordinate 101,006,294 of NC_083719.1, forward strand.
AGTATTTTTTCTTCTCTGATACCTGAAATGTCAGTTTTTAATGCCCACAGTCATGAGGATTATCTTCTTCGAAAAGAATTCTTCCTCAAGGATACAGAATAATAGGTAGCTTGTAATGCACATACCTGAAAGCATTCTATTTAGAAGTTACTTCTATTTAAAACATAAAATAAAAATATGTTTAAAAGGAGGGATTTTTGCATCTTTAAGGGGAGTGAATTTTGCATCATTTAATTTTATTTCTTATCCCTATAGAACCAGATTTACCCATAATGTAACCATGACAGCCTGTTCCCTTATAATATATATAAAGTTCAAGAGACAACAAATAAAATAGTCAAGAGATAATTTGTTTCATAAAATTTCAGATAAACTTGGTGTTAACAATTTAAAGTTCTGAGAAATATGTCAATATATAAAGCACACTTGTGCATCTCTTGGAAGACTGGCCTTTGGAAGAAATAAGACCTTGTTTCTTTTACAAAGATAATCAGGAGTCCAAAAAATTTTCAATGAGCTTATGAACTTTCAGAAGGTTAAAGTCTCTATTCCTGTTTCTCAGGGATTCTTTCTGTAGCTTTAACAAACTCAGTACACGTTACACCCATCAAATATGTTGGCGTTTACAAGACAACTGTGCCTACAAGAAACTAGGCCTACATTTTCACTTGTCTTAGTGGAGTTTGACATTATAAAACAGTGACTCAAAATTTTCTATCAAATAATGCTGCTAGTTTATTTATAAGAGTGAGAGACTTGATTCCAAAATCACAGCAATTTGGAGAATTTCCTTTTTCAAACATCAGGACCTCAAAGTATGAATACTATACATTAGAGCTTATACAGTGACAGATAAAACTTCCTTCATAAACTGTCTTCTTTTCATTAAGACTTTGTGATAATAATGTCAAATTAAGTACCAAAGAATGTTTCTTTCCAAAAAGTTGCATCTAAAATGTAAACTGAGTCATCTAACTTTTTTGAAGGAGTGAGCCTAATTAGCTGAGGGCCATCCTAATGATGTAGTACAATTTTTGTCTGATTTATTGCTTGTATTTTTATTGGGTCTTTTTAGAGATGCAATACAACACAAATCTTCAGATGGCCCCAAATTCCGTGAAGACACATGAAACAAGTGATCATCTTACTGCCCCCTAAAGGGAGAAAGGACAAAAAGCTTCCCAATGTACTGCAAACACTCTCCAAAACTCTCTCCTCAGAAATCCCCTTCTCTTTCTTTCAGGGTTTTTTCTCTTTAGTCTTCAAAACCAGTGTTGCTTCATTAGAGCTTAGATTAAAACTAAGAAATTCTGGCTTGGCTGTTTTTATGGCAATGTAGATGTCCAGGCTGTTCCTGGAGAGGACCCCATCATCTCCATGGTACACAGGTTAAAAGGAAGTCTCTTCCTCCCAGGAAGCTAAGAAATGCTATCTGATACCTAATTACTTTTCCACCTTCTCTTGTCCTGCAGCCCAGGGAAGAGTATAATCTACAGCTCTTCTGGAGCTGGAGGAATCAGTCATTCCAGGGATCTCCCCTCTCTGAGAATGGAGAGAGATGGGTTCGGTAGGAAGGACTGGGCTCTTCCACGTCAACCATTGAAACCATGACCAGTTTATGATCAATTTTACGCTTGTACTTTATTGACCACCAGTCCAAAACACTCTCCAAGGGAAGATAATAAAAGAAAAAAGAGGCAAAGGATTATGGCTGGAAGTGGAAGGTTTTCCAGTTCCTTTGGTATATAGAGCAGTGAAGTCTCAGTGATTCTTCAAGCAAATCAGCACAACGGAGAAGTAAAGCAACAAAAACCGAAAAGAATGGGAGCGTATCAGATAAAGGAAGCATGTTCTTCAGCCTGTGAGGCCATTACACTACCTCTAAAATCACAAGGGGTGATTTGTTTGTACAGTGTGACACAATAAATTGTCAAAATCACCTGAAAACATACCCAATTCTATCTCTGATTTTGATGTCTTCAATTGTGATCAAAATTGAAGCTATCTTGCTTGAATAATCATTCTTTCCACATTGCATTTTACACAAGGCAAGAGTGTGTTTATAAACTTTTTAATATTGTCAAAAGGAAAAACATAGAATAACTCAGTTAGCAGTCTCTGTAATTTTGTGAGCTAGTTATAAAAAGAGAACACTGATTTTTATTTCTTATGTACTTGGCACAAGTTAAAATGATGTGGCATAAGTTCAGCATCTAAGTCTGGAGTTTTCCCCAAATTTATCAACACTGACCTCCTCCCATTGGTCTGCTACCCCTCCCTCCATTCAACCTCTGATACCTCAAATCCAGTGTTTCTCAAACTTCAGAAGTGCACTAATCCCTTCCAGTGGAAAAAAATCATCTTTGAGGCTTTCTGGTGTTGACAAATTATTTTTACTATTATGGTGTTAAATATGTATAAACACAAAACTAAGTATAAACTCCTTATGTTTAGAGCTTTAATTCTACATCCGAAATGAGTTAACAATGTATACAAACAAAATTATGAAAGCAATAAAATTCAAATTAACAACATTAATTTAGTGTGATAGATGAAGTTATTACACTGCAATGAAATGTAAATATAATACTTAACTGCTTCAGTACAGGTTTGTCATCTTATTTCAGAATGCTTATACTATCCTGTGATATCTGATGACTCAAGTGTTCTAAGATTTTTCTCTATTAAAACCATTGTGAGCCCCACCTCCCATGATTCAGGCCCCTTCAACTGAGCCCTAAATTCCTCAGAGCTGGAGCAAAGGATCTTAACAAATCAGCTCCTATTTCTTCCAGAAATATGATGGGGAGAGAAGACAAGATGGTGGAGTAAAAGACCTTGAGTTCACCTTCTCCCATGAGAACACCAAAATCACAACTAACTGCTGAACAACCAACAATAAAAAATACTGGAACCTATCAAAAAAGATATTCTACATCCAAAGACAAAGAAGAAATCACAACAAGACAGTAGGAAGGGTGCACTTGTGACATAATCAAATCCCATACCCGCTGGTGGGTGACCTACAAACTGGAGAGTAATTATATAGCAGAAGTTCTCCCATGGGAGTGAGAGTTCTGAGCCCCACGTCAGGCTCCCCAGCTTGGGGGTCCGGCATCGGGTGGAAGAGCCGCCAGAGTATTTGGCTTTGAAGGCCAGTGGGTCTTGATTGTAGGAGCGCCACAGGACTGGGGGAAACAGAGACTCCACTCCTGGAGGACGTACACAATTGTTAGCAGTGAAGTTGAATTAGTAATTTAGAAAACTCCCAGCTAATAATAGTCCAGGACCAGATGGCTTCACAGGGGAATTCTACCAAACGTATAAAGAAGAGCTAATACCTATTCTAAAAAATTGAAGAGGACAGAACACTCCCAGATCCATTCTACAAGGATGGATTACCAGCATTACTCTCATATCAAAATCAGAAACAGACTGCAACAGAAGAAAATTACAGGCCAATATCTTTGCTGAATAGAGATGCAAAAATCCTCAACAAAATATTAGCAAATTGTATCCAACAATATATAAAAAGAATCATACACCATGGTGGAGTTGGATTTATTCCAGGAACATAAGGATGGTTCAATATTTACAAATCAATCAATGTAATACAGAACATTAGCAAAAGGAAGGATAAAAAATCACATGACCATCTCAGTACAGGCAGACAAAGAATTTGACAAAATTCAACATCAATTCATGATAAAAAACTGTCATCAAAGTGGGTATAGAGGGGAATATCTCGACATAATAAAAGTCATTTATGACAAACCTACAGCCAACATAATTCTCCATGGTGAAAAGCTGAAAGCCTTTCCTCTAAAATCAGGGACAAGACAAAGATGTCCACTCTTGCCTCTTCTATTTAACATAGTATTGGAAGTTCTAGTCACTGTGATCAGACAATAAAAAGAAATAAAAGGAATCCAAATTTTAAGGAAAGAGGTAAGTAAGACTTACCTTGTCACTCATTGCAGATGGCATAATACTTTACATAGAAAACCCTAAAGTCCTCACCCAAAAACTATTAGAAATAATAAATGAATTCAGCTAAGTTGCAGGATATAAGATTAATATACAGAAATCTGTTGTTTTACTATACATTAATAATGAACTATCAGAAAGAGAAAGTTTAAAAATTCCTGTTTAAAATCACATAAAAAATGATAAAATACCTAGGAATAAACTTAACCAAGAAGGTGAAAGACCTATACTCTGAAAACTATAAAACATTGATGAAGGGAATTGAAGATAATTCAAAGAAATGGAAAGATAACCCATGCTCTTGGATTAAAAGAACTAAAATTATTAAATTGACCATACTACCCAAAGCAATCTACAGATTTAATGCAATTCCAACCAAAATACCCATGACATTTTTCACAGAACTAGAACAAATAATCCTAAAATTCATATGGAACCACAAAAGACTGATTTCCAAAGCTATCTTGTGGAAAAAGAACAAAACCGGAGAAATCACCCTCCCAGACTTCAGACTATACTACAAAGCTACAGTCATCAAAACAGCATGGTACTGGCACAAAACAGACAGATAGATCAATGGAACAGAATAGAGACCCCAGAAATAAATCCATGCACCTATGGTCAATTAATCTATGACAAAGAGGCAAGAATATGCAATGGAGAAAAGATGGTGTCTTCAATAAGTGAGGCTGGGAAAACTGGAAATCTACATGTAAAAAAATGATACTAGAACATTTCCTCACATCACATACAAAAATAAACTCAAAATGGTTTAAAGACCTAAATATAAGACCTGAAATCATAAAACTCCAAGGAGAGAATATAGGCAGAACACTCTCTGACAAAAATAATAGCAATTTTTTTGGATCTGTCTCCTAAGGCAAAATAAATGAAAGCAAATATAAACAAACAGGACCTAATTAAACTTAAAAGCTTTTGCACATCAAAGGAAACCATCAACAAAAGGAAAAGACAACCTACTGAATGGGAGAAAATATTCTCCCTGAAAACATTCAGGGAGGCCTGAATAGACATTTTTCCAAAGAAGACATACAGTTGGCTAACAGGCACATGAAAAGATGCTCAACATTGTTCATTGTTAATCATCAGAGAAATGCAAATCAAAACCACAGTGAGATATCACCTCACATATGCCAGAATGCTATTGTCAAAAAGTCACCCCTCTGTTTCCCATAAGAATATGGGAGTAAAATCTCTAAGGGGGGAATGAAATAGGAGGGAAAGGGGCAGGGCACAACCTCTAAAAGAATGACATAGCCCTTGAGGATATGACATAAACTGGTTAGAACCAACAAGGTCCAAGATATTGAAAGATTAGACTTCTAGGGAACCTCATTATAGCCTCATTATACACTCACTGTAATACATTAGCATCTAAATGATACACCTACAGGTGCCATGATACAGTCTGAGGCTAACCTTAAAAGGTCAAAAAGTGGGCAGTGGCCCATTTCCTGGAAATCTCCACCCCTTCCCCAAAATAGTTAGAATAATCCTCCCCCTTGTTAGCCTATGAAATTACCCAGCCTATAAAAACTAACTACCCCATATTTTGGGGACGCTCTCCTTCTGAGATGGCCCACACTCTGTCTGTGGAGTGTGTTTCTCCCAGGGCGTTCATTCTTGCCTTTTGAGACAGACTGCATTCTGTCTATAGAATGTGTATCTAAATAAATCCATTTCTTACCTAAAAAAAAAAAAAAAAAGGTCTACAAATAACAAGTGTTGGCAAGGATGTGGAGAAAAAGGAACGCTTTTACACTTTGGTGGTAATGTAAATTGTTGCAGCCACTATGGAAAACAGTATGGAGTTTCCTCAAAAAACTAAAAATAGAACTACCATATGATGCAACAATTCCACTCCTGGGTATAAATCCAGAAAAACCAGAAACACTCATTCAAAAAGATACATGCACCATAATGTTCAATAGCAGCAGTATTTACCACAGCCAAGATATGGACACAATCCATGTGTCCATCAACAGACAAATGGATAAAGATGTGGTGTATATATATACACACAATGGAATATTACTCAGCCTTAAAAATGAATGAAATTCTGCCAGTTGCCGCAATGTGGATGGACCTAGATAATATTATGCTCAGTGAAATAAATCAGACAAAGACAAATAATGTATATCAGTGATATGTGGAATCTAAAAAATAAAGTATATAGCAAAACAGAAACATACTCACAGATATAGAAAACAATATAGTGGTTACCAGTGGGAGAGGGAAGGGAGGAAGGGCAAGATAGGGGTATGGGATTAAGAGGCACAAACTACTATGTATAAAATAGATGAGCAACAAGGATATATTGAATAGCACAGGGAATTATACCCATCATCCTGTAAAAATTTTAATTGAGTATAATCTGTAAAAAAAAACTGAATCACTATGCTGTATACCTGAGACTAATATGATAATTTAAATTAACTATACTTAAATTAAAAAAGAAAAAAGAAAAGAAAGTACCTCTTCGCTTAAACACATTGTTAGACACCAATGAACAGTGGTTCTCCATTAGGGCAATTTTGCCCTCTAGGGCACATTTGGCAACATCTGGAGACATTTTTGATTGTCACAACTGGAAGAGAGGCTACTATCATCTAGACACCAGGGATTCTGGTCCCTGGTGTCTAGATGAACATCGTAAAACACATAGGGCAGATCCACAACAAAGAGCCATCTAGTCCAAAGTGTTGGTAGTGTGGAAGTTGAAAAACCCACCCAAGGTAAAAGCGAACTGCCAACTGTCACATCTTGTTTCAGGTTATAAGTTGACCTCTGGATGACCCAAAATAATTTCCTAACATAATATTATAAAATTCCCACCAAGCTCTAGGACTTCTGATTCTTGACCTATTTATTTTTTAGCCTGTGTATTTATACACATATAGAATTACTCTAAAATGTCAGTAAATTGAATCACCATCAGAAAATATTTGCCAGTTACTTAATTGACTATGATACCATACAAAAGACACATAATATTTACTGCAGAATCAATGTTGTATTCTAACTTAAGATCTGGATATATGCTCCCACAAAGCAGTAATGAGAATGAGATAGTCTGTAAACTGGAATCAGTTTAAACTAATTAGTTTAAAACGAGATAGCAATTTAGAATCTAATACCATCCTCGGTCTACCATAAAAGCATTTATTGTACACCTGTTATGTGGCATGATTTTTTTTTTAAATTTATTTTATTTATTTATTTTTGGCTGCATTGGGTCTTCGTTGTTGTGCATGGGCTTTCTCTAGTTGTGACGAATGGGGGCTACTCTTCGTTGCGGTGCGCGGGCTTCTCATTGCAGTGGCTTCTCTTGTTGTGGAGCACGGGCTCTAGGCACACGGGCTTCAGTAGCTGTGGCACGTGGGCTTAGTAGTTGTGGCTCGCGGACTGTAGAGCGCAGGCACAGTAGTTGTGGCACACAGGCTTAGTTGCTCCACAGCATGTGGGATCTTCCTGGACCAGGACTCGAACCCGTGTCCCCTGCATTGGCGGGTGGATTCTTAACCACTGTGTCCACAGTGAAGCCCTGGCATGATCTTTATAAAGTTCCATCTCGGGTTAAGTACAATGTGTGCTTTTTCTCCCTACCAGCATACAGGTTTAATGGGCTCCAGCCAGATTCTCTGGAAAGTAAACTTTTGCCAAGAATGAAGAAACAAGAATGATTTTAAAGCCAAATTCTAGTTTGCTACAACAGAAAATGAAGTTTCAAAATAGTTCGCATTTCAGTTTCTTTTTAACCTCTTCTGGCTAGTTCCTGCAAATGTGGATCATCTTTAATGTATGCACTTGTACATCCACATTTCTCTAAGAGGCAGTATTGATTAAGACACCAACCTAGAATCAAGTTTTCCTTTGACTCCATATTGTCTTGAAAACTAGTTGTGTGCCCTTGGGCAAATTATCTATCCTCCCTATAACCCGTTTCCTCATTTGCACAATAGAGATAAAAATAATAGTTCTATTAGCTTTCTGATAGGTGAATGAGGTAATATGGAGAGAGCTTAGAGCAATACCTGGCACTTGGTAAGTTCTCAGTTAGTTTTTGCTATAATTATTTGTTTATTTGACACATTATAATGAGGAAAAATTAAACGATTATAAAAACAACAGACGAAGATTATTGAAGCCACATTTTTAAAACATTACTGGATATTTGAAATGAGAGGTGTTATTCTGCCAGAAGTAAACCATTTTCTTAATTCTCTCTTGGCAATAATTCAGCTGAAAATATGCCCATTTATTATTTTTTAATACATTTTTTTCCATTAATTTAAACAAACACTCACTGAGCACATGCTATGATCCAGAGCCAATGGAGTCAAGGGTAGAAATTCAAAGATAAACAAGGCAGAGGCTCTGCCCTCAAAAAGTTACTGGTCTAAAGAAAAATTGATATTGGCACAGAACCAAATTACACACCAAAAAATTGCTTTAGCCCACTATCTGATTCACAGGCTTACTTTAAAAATGTGTCAGTGAACAGCCCATAGTCAATGACAATGCAGAGAAAACAAAGAGCGAAATAATTGTATTTTTTCACACATTTGTCTGTCAAGAACTCTCTTTATGAAGAGAGATGTTGATAATAGACCTGGGGAAATCATTGCAAGCTTCCTATATGGGTTCATAACACACACACACACACACACACACACACACACTACACTTAAAACATACAGTATTTTTCTTTTAATCCTCACCTAATGTTCAATGAAATACTTGGCAAAGTTTCACTTCAGTAAGGATGCCAGTGAAATAGGTGATGGAAATCCACCCCAGTACAGAAAAGACAAAACAGAGGACTGAAATTTTAAGCCTTGCATTTAGAACGTTCTAGCTATTTGCTTGATTCCGCACAGGGTTGTGAATGAGGCTTGGTCTGCAAATAGTCTGTATTTATAGTCCTACCTAGCTCCTGTAATGCTAGGCTTTGTCTGCTAAGAATCTCAAAAGGAATAACATTGTGGAGAGGTGAAAATGATAAAGTAGATCTCTGTGTAGAAGGCTAAGAGCCTAAAAGTTTAACTAAAAGAAAAACAGCAACAACAACAAAACATGCAATTATCCTATTATAATATTTCTTGGGGGAATATTTCTACCTGCAGCTTTCAAGTCATTATCCTTGCTTTTGTTGTATTTATAATAATAACAGTAACAAGGCTGTATGACTTTTGGAAAAAAAGAAACAATTTGGTATCATCACTGATAAATAGTTAAGGATGGTCCACTTTTTAGTGTCATTTGATTCTAAATATAATAGGAAATCAACCTCTTGTATCTGTTAAGAACTGTGAAGGGTTTGAGATTTTTACCCTACTTGCAAGCTTACAAGTTAGCCTGCCATAGTTTCATGGGCAGAGTTTCAAGACACTATGCTCCTGAGTCAGAAACAAAGCACAATTTGTTACTCATAGTACTGGCAGTAGCCAGAATATCATCATTTTTGCTCCACTTCTCTGAGCCCAAATTCCCATGAGTCACTGCAAAGAGGGCTGGATAAACCTGTACACAGAGAAGGGTACATTACAGGAAAGGAACTCTGGAATTAGGAAACCCAAATATCTTGTAATGGGCAGTAAACCTGCTTGAACTTTGCCCCAGAAGCAGATGTTATCTTTATTATAGTGAACAGTAAACCAACCTGCCCTTTGCTCTGGAGCAAGACGTTGTTCTCCTTTTCCAAGGATGTTTGCTATACAAACATCCTTAAACAGATAGTCTAAGATAAGGCAGACAGTGCCTTGTTCCATAAGACATGTAGAAATGCATGAGACCCATAGAAAATTGTTGAAATAAAAAATGTGAAGCATCCAAACCCAAAATGAGCTAAGCTATGACTATAGTTCATGTTCTTTGAGGCCAATTCAACCACAAATATTCATTCCCACTATCTCATTAATTGAAATCATAAAAAACTTAAACGGATGTTTCCTTTATTTCCAGTAGATCTTATTTTGACTTGTGTAGTACCTAGGATTTCATACATCCTTTAGTTGAATTTGCTGTTGGGAGGAAGAACATACATTCTTCTTTTCATATTCCTCCCCACTCCAATGATAATGCTAGAACGGAAATAGCTTTGGTCAAAAGCATACATATACACACATATACATACACATACATATATACATATTACATATATACATATACACATATACATAGATACATGTAAGCATATACATGCATATATATACATATAAGCATATATATATATAAATGTGTGTACATATATACATATATATAAAGCCATTTTTGTATGGGTTTATGTGTGTATGTGTGTGTGAGATAAGGAATAAAAGCTCTGAAATACTGAAAACTATCAGAACTCATAACTCTTCCCTACTCAGATAGACTAACTTATTTTCCACACAGGTCACTATGCAAGAATTAATTATTGTATTTCTATCATGCTGAAGTCTACTATAGAGTAAGTACCTAATGTCATGCAATAGGAAGCTAGTCAAGGAAGAATTCAAAGATTATTTTTGAGAAAAACTAAATGGATTTCCAATTCCTAATTAAGTATTACTTTTACTAGACAACCAGGACTTCATTTTCTCTCTCTTTGCATTTCAAGTTCCTAACAAAAAATTTGAAATTTAAGTGCTCAAGACAGTGTTGTTGAATAAAATGAAATTTAAAAGATGTCCTGTAAATATTTACATGACCATGTTGACATAAGTCCAAGTGACTTAACATATTAATAAAAATGCTTTTTTACCTGGGATAACAGTTGCACTATTGAGATAGATTTCACACTATTTTGATCCTATTAAATGACAAAAATGTGGTGATACTGTGTAGAGGCTGCACTGATTCAAAAATGAGAGATTCAATCCCTGCCTTCCAACAACTAGCATGGCAGAAGGCTGGGAAGAATATAGCAAGTATACACTCCCATAATAGAAGGGAGAAAAAGACAACTATTGTACAATAAGAGATAAATAAAGTTTTACATAAAGCATCAATTTCATCAAATTAGAGCAGGCTGATTTTAGTAAATGTCTGCTTCACGGACTTTGTTAAAGATTAATTGATTGATTTTCTGCTCCATAATGGCTAACGGACACAAAAACTTACTTATGCACCCTCCTAAAATCCTCAAAAGTATGGAAAAATATAAAACTAAAGTCATGTAGCAAGGAACTTGAGTCAGAGTTGTCAGAATACAATTTTGATTTATTGTTATTCTTTTTCAAAATAGGCTGCCATTTGAAAGATTCTAGCCACTTCTATTCTACCAGTGCAGACAATAAATCATCTTAAATTAGGGAAAAAACATTTGACTATAAGCAATGACAAAAGTAGCACCTGACAGTACTGACAAAATTAGAAATTTCTCTTCTTTTCAGTTCAGACCTTAGAATATTTTTTTTCTTTTACAGTAAGTTGGAAAGTTCAGGGTAACAAAAGATAGAGAGGAGACACACAAAAGAACTTATACTATACATTTATTTCCTATCCAAGGCAATGCCAAGGAACATTCTGTCTATTCTTTCTGCTGCCATCTTTCTTCTACAGTTGTGAGTTTTCATCCAGAGTTATCCAGGACTCTTAACTTACCTAGCTCACTGGGGTCATAGGAGCAACACAGAGAGGTCTGCCAACAACCCCTAGCCGGGCTCTATGTTCAAGTTCAGTGGCTGCTTTAAAAGTAGAAAGTATTTCCAAACGTTTTTATTAGCTCCCTAGCAGAGATTGCATGATCTTGGTGACAATTCAATTATAACCCTCTTAAATCGTTTCAGGTCGGTTCAATGGTCTTACCTCATTTAGAACACTGAGGGGAAAGACCATGTCTCTTCTATAATAGAAATTAAATAGCAAGCTGGCATAACGTCTGCACAATAAAATACTTCTCAAAAAATTTTACAAACATTACCTGTTAAATCCTCTTGTTGCAGTATGTATAATAATTCCATCTATGGAAAGATACATAGCAGGTTTTACCCAGGGAAGATAGTATGGTAAACTCATTTGTTTCCTATGAAAAAAATGAACTGACATGTCATGTTGTTAAAGAGCCAGAGATTTTTCTGAAGGTCTCATATAGAGCTATAGACCATTACAAATATTATGCAAGATACTAATTTGCTGAAGAACACAGTGAAGGAGAAACAGTTCTTCATTCCTATTCCAGCTTCCCAGTTCAGGCCATAAAGCTTCATGATTGCACAATCTCAATAGCCTCCAAACTAGTCTGATGGCTTTCAATTATTCTTCACAGGACAATAATCACCCACACTATTGCCACCATTTTATTTCTGAAAATGCAGCTCTAGGAATATTATTAATCCACTTAGATGTTTTTCAACTACTCCCTACTACTTATGGGATGAATTTCAACTCCTTAGCATGATACTTTAGACCCTTCTATGACTTAGGTCTAATTCACCATTTCAGTAACATTCTCTTTCATTCTCCACCAAACTTGTCAAGCTGAACAACTCACACTTCTCTGAAAAAAAAATCCATTTTCAAGTCTCTATTCCTTTTATAATACTCTCATTTGGAAATTATGGGGTTTGTGCTAGAGATAATTTATCAAGTCGTGTGACTTTTGGCCACAAAATAAGTCTAGAATGCAGGTACAAACAAATAATATGTTTGGATATTGACAAAGCAGGAACACCAAAAGTTTATAAGAGTGAGAGAATATGATCCAGTTGCTAGAAGAGTCTATGTTGAATAGAGACACAGGTGAAATCTAGAAATGCCTGGAGGACTAGGAGATTAGTAATGCAGTGAAGCAACTGATGGTCAGGCAAAGGAAAAGAACAAGTTCTGTGGCAGAAATAAAAGAATGAAAGTTTGAGATGAAAGACATGAGATGATGAAAAGTTTCAAATGTTGAGTGGGAATTGCTGAACTTGATCAGATTTCTAAGATTTTTAAACTAAAGTCAAAGGACCATAAGGCTAGGGTTTTGAGAAGGTGAAACACATCAAATGACCCAAGCAAAGGCAGAGGACGGAATGAAAAGGAAAATCTTGTCTTAACTGCCAAAATCTTTCCTGAATATGGAGGAGTGTCCTGAAGGAGGTGAGGATGATGGTTTTGAAAAAGAATAAATTATGATATAACTACATGACATGGACCTCAGCTCACTGAACAACCTGAAACCAATCTGAAATTTATCTAATTTAATTCCTTTAAATAAAATATAGCTTAAGATAATTACTATTCAAAAACAGTTCCTCAGAAGTGTACTCACAGAGTTAATTTGTATTTTTATTGGGTTTTTTTTTTGTGGAATCTTCTTATTTATTTTTTAACATCTTTACTGGAGTATAATTGCTTTACAATGGTGTGTTAGTTTCTGTTTTTATAACAAAGTGAATTGGCTATATATATACATACATCTCCATATCCCCTCCCTCTTGCGTCTCCCTCCCACCCTCCCTATTCCACCCCTCTAGGTGGTCACAAAGCACGAAGCTGATCTCCCTGTGCTATGAAGCTGCTTCCCACTAGCTATCTATTTTACAGTTGGTAGTATATATTTGTCAATGCTACTCTTTCACTTCGTACCAGCTTCCCCTTCCCCCCACCCCATGTCCTCAAGTCCATTCTCTACGTCTGCGTCTTTACTCCTGTCTGGCCACTAGGTTCATAGAAACCTTTTTTTGTTGTTGTAGATTTCATATATATGTATTAGCATACGGTATTTGTTTTTCTCTTTCTGACTTACTTCACTCTGTATGACAGACTCTAGGTCTATCCACCTCACTACAAATAACTCAATTTCATTTCTTTTTATGGCTGAGTAATATTCCATTGTATATATATGTGCCACATCTTCTTTATCCCTCTGTTGATGGACAATTCGGTTGCTTCCATGTCCTGGCTATTGTAAATAGTGCTGCAATGAACATTGTGATACATGTCTCTTTTTCAATTATGGTTTCCTCAGGGTATATACCCAGTAGTGGGATTGCTGGGTCATATAGTAGTTCTATTTTTAGCTTTTTAAGGAACCTCCATACTGTTCTCCATAGTGGCTATATCAATTTTCATTCCCACCAACAGTGCAAGAGGGTGTCCTTTTCTCCACATCCTCTCCAGCATTTATTGTTTGTAGATTTTTTGATGATGGCCATTCTGACTGGTGTGAGGTGATACCTCATTGTAGTTTTGATTTACATTTCTCTAATGATTAGTGATGTTGAGCATCCTTTCAAGTGTTTGCTGGCAATCTGTATATCTTCTTTGGAGAAATGTCTATTTAGGTCTTCTGCCCATTTTTGGATTGGGTTGTTTGTTTTTTTGATATTGAGCTGCATGTTCTGCTTGCATATTTTGGAGATTAATCTTTTGTCAGTTGCTTCATTTGCAAATATTTTCTCCCATTCTGAAGGTTATCTTTTCATCTTGTTTATGGATTCCTTCGCTGTGCAAAAGATTTTAGGTTTCATTAGGTCCCATTTGTTTATTTTTGTTCTCATTTCTATTTCTCTAGGAGGTGGGTCAAAAAGGATCTTGCTGTGATTTATGTCATAGAGTGTTCTGCCTATGTTTTCCTAAGAGTTTTATAGTGCCTGGCCTTACATCTAGGTCTTTAATCCATTTTGAGTTTATTTCTGTATATGGTGTTAGGGAGTGTTCTAATGTCATTCTTTTACATGTAGCTGTCCAGTTTTCCCACCACTACTTATTGAGAGGTTGTCTTTTCTCCATTGTATATTCTTGCCTCCTTTATCAAAGATAAGGTGACCATATGTGCATGGGTTGATGTCTGGGCTTTCTATCCTGTTCCATTGATCTATATTTCTGTTTTTGTGCCAGTACCATTCTGTCTTGATTACTGTAGCTTTGTAGTATAGTCTGAAGTTAGGGAGCCTGATTCCTCTAGCTCTGTTTTTCTTTCTCAAGACTGCTTTTGCTATTTGGGTTCTCTTGTGTTTCCAGACAAATTGTGAAATTTTTCGTTCTAGTTCTGTGAAAAATGCCAGTGGTAATTTGATACGGATGACATTGAATGTGTAGATTGCTTTGGGTAGTACAGTCATTTTCACAATGTTGATTCTTCTAATCCAAGAACATGGTATATCTCTCCATCTGTTTCTATCGTCCCTAATTTCTTTCATCAGTGTCTTACAGTTTTCTGCACACAGGTCTTTTGTCTCCTTAGGTGGGTTTATCCCTAGGTATTTTATTCTTTTTGTTGCAATGGTAAATGGGAGTGTTTCCTTAATTTCTCTTTCAGATTTTTCATCATTTGTGTATAGGAATGCAAGAGATTTCTGTGAATTAATTTTGTATCCTGCTACTTTACCAAATTCATTGATTAGCCCTAGTAGTTTTCTGGTAGCATCTTTAGGATTCTCTATGTATAGTATCTTGTGATCTGCAAACAGTGACAGTTTTACTTCTTCTTTTCTGATTTGGATTCCTTTTATTTCTTTTTCTTCTCTGATTGCTGTGGCTAAAACTTCCAAAACCATGTTGAATAATAGTGGTGAGAGTGGGCAACCTTGTCTTGTTCTTGATCTTAGAGGAAATGGTTTCAGTTTTTCACCATTGAGAACGATGTTGACTGTGGGTTTGTCATATATGGCCTTTATTATTCTGAGGTAGGTTCCCTCTATTCCTACTTTCTGGAGACTTTTTATCATAAATTGGTGTTGAATTTTGTCAAAAGCTTTTTCTACATCTATTGAGATGATCATATGCTTTTTACCCTTTGATTTGTTAAAATGGTGTATCACATTGATTGATTTGTGTATATTGAAGAATCCTTGCATTCTTTGGATAAACCCCACTTGATCATGGTGTATGATCCTTTTAATGTGCTGTTGGATTCTGTTTGCTAGTATTTTGTTGAGGATTTTTGCGTCTATGATCATCAGTGATATTGGCCTGTAGTTTACTTTTTTGTGACATCCTTGTCTGGTTTTGGTATCAGGGTGATGGTGGCCTCGTAGAATGAGTTTGGGAGTGTTCCTCCCTCTGCTATATTTTGGAAGAGTTTGAGAAGGATAGTTGGTAGCTCTTCTCTAAATGTTTGATAGAATTCGCCTGTGAAGCCATCCTGTCCTGAGCTTCTGTTTGTTGGAAGATTTTTAATTAAAAAAAACTTAAATCAGTTTCAATTTAAGTGCTTGTGATTGGTCTGTGTTTAGTTTTCTATTTCTTCCTGGTTCATTCTCGGAAGGTTGTACTTTTCTAAGAATTTGTCCATTTCTTCCAGGTTGTCCATTTTATTGGCATATAGTTGCTTGTAGTAATCTCTCATGATCCTTTGTATTTCTGCAGTGTCACTTGTTACTTCTCCTTTTTCATTTCTAATTCTGTTAATTTGAATCTTCTCCCTTTTTTTCTTAATGAGTCTAGCTAATGGTTTATCAGTTTTGTTTATCTTCTAAAAGAACCAGCTTTTAGTTTTATTAACTTTGCTATTGTTTCCTTCATTTCTTTTTCATTTATTTCTGATTTGATCTTTATGATTTCTTTCCTTCTGCTAACTTTGGGGATTTTTTTGTTCTTCTTTCTCTAATTGCTTTAGGTGTAAAGTTAGGTTGCTTATTTGAGATGTTTCTTGTTTCTTGAGGTAGGATTGTATTGCTATAAACTTTCCTCTTAGAACAGCTTTTGTTGCATCCCATAGGTTTTGGGTCAGCGTGTTTTCATTGTCATTTTTCTCTATGTAGTTTTTGATTTCCTCTTTGATTTCTTCAGTGATCTCTTGGTTATTTAGTAGCGTGCTGTTTAGCCTCCATGTGTTTGTATTTTTTTACAGTTTTTTTCCTGTAATTGATATCTAGTCTCATAGCGTTGTGGTCGGAAAAGATCCTTAATACAATTTCAATTCTCTTAAAATTTACCAAGGCTTGATTTGTGACCCCAGATGTGATCTATCCTGGAGAATGTTCCATGAGTACTTGAGAAGAAACTGTATTCTGCTGTTTTTGGATGGAATGTCCTATAAATATCAATTAAGTCCATCTTCTTTAATGTGTCCTTTAAAGCTTGTGTTTCCTTATTTATTTTCATTTTGGATGATCTGTCCATTGGTGAAAGTGGGGTGTTAAAGTCCCCTACTATGATTGTGTTACTGTTGATTTCCCTTTTTATGGCTGTTAGAATTTGCCTTATGTATTGAGGTGTTCCTATGTTGGGTGCATAAACATTTACAACTGTTATATCTTCTTCTTGGATTGATCCCTTGATCATTAGGTAGTGTCCTTCTTTGTCTCTTGTAATAGTCTTTATTTTAAAGTCTATTTTGTCTGATATGAGAATTGCTACTCCAGCTTTCTTTTGATTTCCATTTGCATGGAATATCTTTTTCTATACACTCACTCTCAGTCTGTATGTCTCCCTAGGTCTGAAGTGGGTGTCTTGTAGACAGCATATATACAGGTCTTGTTTTTGTGTCCATTCAGCCAGTCTATGTCTTTTGGTTGGAGCATTTAATCCAGTTACATTTAAAGTAATTATTGATATGTATGTTCCTATTACCATTTCCTTAATTTTGGGGGATTTGTTTTTGTATGTCTTTTCCTTCTCTTGTGTTTCCTGCCTAGAGAAGGTCCTTGAGCATTTGTTGTAAAGCTGGTTTGGTGGTGCTGAATTCTCTTAACTTTTGCTTGTCTGTAAAGGTTTTCATTTCTCTGTCAAATCTGAATGAGATACTTGCTGGGTAGAGTAATCTTGGTTGTAGGTTCTTCCCTTTCAGCACTTTAAATATATCTTGCCACTCCCTACTGACTTGCAGAGCTTCTGCTGAAAGATCAGCTGTTAATCTTATGGAGATTCCCTTGTATATTATTTGTTGCTTTTCCCTTGCTGCTTTTAATAATTTTTCTTTGTATTATTTTTTGATAGTTTGATTAATATGTGTCTTGACGTGTTTCTCCTTGGATTTATCCTGTATGGGACTCTCTGTGCTTCCTGGAGTTGATTGACTATTTCCTTTCCCATGTTAGGGAAGTTTTCAACTATAATGTCTTCAAATATTTTCTCAGACCCTTTCTTTTTCTCTTCTTCTTCTGGAACCCCTATAATTTGGCTGTTGGTGCATTTAATGTTGTCCCAGAGGTCTCTGAGACTGTCCTCAATTCTTTTCATTCTTTTTTCTGCTCTGCAGTAGTTATTTCCACTATTTTATCTTCCAGGTCACTTATCCTTTCTTCTGCCTCAGTTATTCTGTTATTGATTCCTTTTAGAGAATTTTTAATTTCACTTATTGTGTTGTTTATCATTGTTTGTTTGCTCTTTAGTTTTTCTAGATCTTTGATAAATGTTTCTTGTATTTTCACCATTCTATTTCCAAGATTTTGGATCATCTTTACTATCATTACTCTGAATTCTTTGTCAGGTAGACTGCCTATTTCCTTTTCATTTGTTTGGTCTGGTGGGTTTTTACCTTGCTCCTTCATCTGCTGTGTTTCTCTGTCTTCTCATTTTTATTAACATACTGTGTGTGGGGCTCTCCTTTTCACAGGCTGCAGGTTCATAGTTCCCACTGTTTTTGGTGTCTGCCCCCAGTGGGTAAGGTTTGTTCAGTGGGTTGTGTAGGCTTCCTGGTGGAGAGGACTGGTGCCTGTGTTCTGGTGTTTGGGTCTGGATCTTGTCTTTCTGGTGTGCAGGGCTGTGTCCAGTGATATGTTTTGGGGTGTCTGTGAACTTAGTATGATTTTAGGCAGCCTCTCTGCTAATGGGTGGGATTGTGTTCCTGTCTTGCTAGTTGTTTGGCATGGGGCATCCAGCACTGGAGCTTGGTGGTCATTGGGTGGAGCTGGGTCTTAGCGTTGAGATGGAGATCTCTGGTAGAGCTCTCACCGATATTACATGGGGCTGGGAAGTCTCTTTTGGCCCAGTGTCCTGAACTCAGCTCTCCCACCTCAGAGGCTCAGGCCCTACACCAGGTGGAGCACCAAGACCCTGTCAGCCACACGGCTCAGAATAAAAGGGAGAAAAAAACAGAAAGAAAAAATAATAATAATAAATTAAAATTTTAAAAATTTATTAAAATAAAATATTTATTAAAGTAAATAATAATAAAAAAGAAGAGAGCAACCAGACCAATAAACAAATCCACCAATGATAACAAGAGCTAAAAACTGGTCTAAGATAAATATAAAAATCAGAAACAGATCAGTCACAGACAGCAAACTCTAAATCTACGGTTGCTCCCAAAGTCCACCGCCTCAATTTTGGGATGATTCATTGTCTATTCAGGTGTTCCGGAGATGCAGGGTACATCAAGTTTATTGTGGGGATTTAATCTGCTGCTCCTGAGCCTGCATGGAGAAATTTCCCTTTCTCTTCTTTGTTCGCACAGCTCCTGGGGTTCAGCTTTTGTTTTGGCCCCACCTCTGTGTGTAGGTCGCCCTCAGGCATCTGTTCCCCACCCAGACAGGACGGGGTTAAAACAGCGGCTGATTAGGGGGCTCTTGCTCACTCATGCCGTGGGGAGGGAGGGGTACAGTAGTTATAATTGGAATGCAGGGCAAACCTGCAGCAGCAGAGGCCAGCATGACATTGCAACAGCCTGAGGCATGCTGTGTGTTCTCCCATGGAAGTTGTCCTTGGATCACCGGACCCTGGCAGTGGCGGGCTGCACAGGCTCCCCGGGTGGGGTGTGGTGTGGATAGTGACCTGTGCTTGCACACAGGATTCTTGGTAGCTGCAGCAGCAGCATTATCATTTCATGCCTGTCTCTGGGGTCTGAGCTGATTGTCTCTGGAACTCGTTTAGGCGGTGCTCTGCCTTCTGTGGGCAGATGGGGAAGGAATCCCCTCTCCTAGTGCACCCCGAAACAATGGTCTGTTGCCTCTTAGGCAGGTCCAGACTTTTTCCCTGACTGCCTCCAAGCTAGCTGTGGCGCACTAGCCCCCTCAGGCTGTCTTCACACAGCCAACCCCAGTCCTCTCCCTGGGATCCGACCAAAGCCCGAGCCTCAGCTCCCAGCCCCTGCCTGCCCCGGCGGGTGAGCAGACAAGCCTCTCGGGCTGGTGAGTGCTGGTCGGCACCGATCCTCTGTGCGGGAATCTCTCTGCTTTGCCCTCTGCACCCCTGTTGCTGCGCTGTCCTCCGTGGCTCCAAAGCTTCCCCGCTCTGCCACCCGCAGTCTCCGCCTGCGAAGGGGCTTCCTAGTGTGTGGAAACCTTTCCTCCTTCACAGCTCCCTCCCACTGGTGCAGGTCCCATCCTTATTCTTTTGTCTCTATTTTTTCTTTTTTCTTTTGCCCTACCCAGGTACGTGGGGAGTTTCTTGCCTTTTGGGATGTCTGAGGTCTTCTGCCAGCATTCAGTAAGTGTTCTGTAGGAGTTGTTCCACATTTAGAACAACTTTGATGTATTTGTAGGGAGGAAAGTGATCTCCGCGTCTTACTCCTCCGCTGTCTTGAGGGTCTGTATTTTTATTGTTGATTAAAAATGAAAGATACATTTTTTTAAGCAAACAAACACTGGAAAAAGACATCTCCTGGACCAAATACACAAAGCGTGAGACTTTAAGTTATTAATAACCACATAAAACTCCCCATAGTAAAAAGATTGTCATGTTAAGGTAACTAAGCATTTAGCTTCTTAACAAGATTTAAAGGGTTCCAATAAAAGTGGCTTGGTAGATTTCAAAAGAGACAAGAAAGAGAACCCCAATCCCTGATGTTTGAGTCCAATTTTTCTCCAGAATCTTTATTAATAAGAGGGTCACTGCTGACACTCAGCCCTATTCCATGCTTTGGCTGTGCCCACCATAGAGACATGAATAGATTTTTGTTAGACATATATTAAATAAACTGAAAATACATTGTCTGTCAAAGAAAAGAAAGATGTCATAAATCATTATGTTACAAGAAAGAAAAAAGTTATTTCTGTATATGCCTTAAACATGGCTGCAACTTTAAAATTAGTATCAAAGCCTACACATGATAAACAGATCTTACTCCTACAGTTGCTGGTCTCTACCTTAAAAAGTAAATCATATCAACTGAAAAATCAGGGAATGTGACAATTAGATAAAGGATAAATATAGGTTTGTATATTCAAATTCAGAGATAGTTCTTAACATAATTGATCGACCTTTTACAAGTTACTCCCTATTAATTGAGACACTGTTGAAGATGTTAGTGAAAACTGGAAAATAACATATCTCTCAAGTTGAACATTCTCAAAACGTGGAAAAATATAGGGAAAAATGTTTTGCAAAATGGTTCATTGATGATGTAAGATATTGGGAAATAAAACTATAAAATCAAACTGATGATTTAAAGTTTTCAAAAACCATAATTTTTCTGTCATATGATAATGATCTAGATGACCACCTAATGTTAAAAAATACGCTGTTCCTGCTTACCATTATATAGTTACCAGTAAGTTACAAAATTATGGTATTCTCATATAATTTCTCCATCAATAAATTATATAGAGTGCTATGTAATTAGGAGGATATTTTCAGTTATGCAAATAAAGAAGCATTGACTTGGTGTTTTTATTCCTCTTCACTCATGCAGTTTTTTTGTTTGTTTGTTTGTTTGCTCCAAACGGCATGCGGAATCTTAGTTCCCCAACCAGGGATCAAACCCATGGCCCCTGCCTTGGGAGCACCGGAGTCTTAACCACTGGACCGCCAGGGAAGTCCTTACTCATGCAATTTTTATTTGTACTTTAAGATATAGTATGATTATCCACAGATGATTAGCGCCCCCTTTGTGCATGAGGTTTATCTTATTGCTGCTTCACAATAACTCTCAGAGAAAGACATGAGACATGAAGCAAATTTCTGGTCTTAGAGGGAATCGTGAAAAACAGTGGTTCCACCACTCATTGTGAAATTTAGGGCAAGGGTCTTAAACTTTCAGAGACTCTGTTAGTTTTTTGTAATGCTTACCTCCTAAGGTTGTGAATAGTAAATGAGATAAAGTTTGTTAAAATTAAAGTGCTAGTGTCTGACTTTGAGAAAGTGCCCAATAAATGACAGTTTATATTACTGTTATTATATAAATAAAACTAACAAGTAAGACAGGACAGGCGGAAATGGACATAAAATAGAATGTATCAGGGATAAGTGTCAGCAATAGATATAACAAGTGTTGCAGGAGTTCATGGTAAGGAGACAAGCCAGTAACAAGGCAATTCCCCAGAGATGTTTTCCTTGAGATCTTGCTGTTTGGTTGGGTTTCAAAGGCAGAGGAAAACTCACAATACAGACGAGGGATGGAAAGTACACCAGACATGATGAAGGTTCCTGGAGCATGTGTATATGGTGTGTTTGGGAACCCCCTCAGTGTGGCGAGAAGAATTCTCTTGGGGAATATTTTGGGACCTGCAATCGAAGCACAATGTAGATATAAGATAGGAGGAAGCTGTAAATGTCAAAACAAGGAGTTCGGATATATTCAGCCAATGAGAAGTGAATGAAGTTTCCTAAAGTCAGAATTTTTGTATAGGTGTATTTATGAACACTGCTAAGTTAATTAATACACATTGTCAAAAGTTATTTAGTGAGATTTCTCAGATTGGTTCTATATTAGAAGTTGAAAATATAAGAAAAAGCTTACCCTTCCTGGCTCTTAAACTAGCAATTAATGTAGCCCACAAAGCCCAGCACATAGTAAATATTCAACACATGGTTCTTAAATTTTAAATGAATTTTGGTTATTGATAATAATGGAAAATAAGTATGTATGCATAAAATTTTACCTTATAACCCTAAGCATTATGTTGTCCAATGGTTTAACCTTCCCTTATTCTAGTAGTCAACAAGGATGAACGGTTAGAATTCATCTTCTCTTTCTTCTTCTATGGGGCATACTAATGAGTGGAGAAATAGCAAAAAAGTGGGATGATGGGCCAGAGGAGAAGCCAGTAAATGACAAAGAAGCAAGTTATGAGAATGAATAATCACTCCCTTAGTAATGTAAGTTGATTATTCAGTATTATGGATAATTATACTTTCAAAAGCATGTTAACAGTGAAAACCATTTGCAGTCAGCTACCACTTGCATAGTCCTAAGGGCTCACATCCTAACTGCCCCTAATTGTACTTGTTACTGCCAAACTAATGCATGTATTACACAGGGCTGGGGTCTTCCCTTAATGTCAAGGATATGACTGGGGCACATGACAGTCCAGCTAGTGTTAAATACTATTGGGAGGCAATAAAAAGTGGATAAATGTATAGACACAGGAGCCAGACATCCTGCCTCAAAGCCTGACTCTACCAGTGACTAGCTGTCTGAACTTAGGCAGAGTTTCTTAACCACTCTTGCCTGAGTTTCTCATCTGTAAAATGTGGATAATAATAGTGCCTTCCCATAAAGTGTACATAAATTTATACATGTTAAACACTTGTGGGAGTATCAAAGACATGATAAGATCAACAAAAGTTAACAATTAGAATTAGCTGTCTTAACAAATGATAAAGGATTTCCAGAGCAGGAAGTAATCACCTCTCTGTATAGCAAGGGGTGGGAGTCAGGAAAAACTTTGAAGCAGATATAATGGTTAGGTCTGAAGTTTTGCTATTAAATAAAATGGAGAAAGGGCAATTCAGGAAGGGAAAAGCAGAACAAACAAGATCACGGGACATGAAGGTGCTTGGTGTACTCCAAGGGTGGGGAGTAGACCTGTCATGGTGCAGAATGAACCCAGAACCTTGGAGGTTGGGATTCAGATGAGTAAGGAGTTCAAATGCCACCAAACTTCAGACAGTTTTAGCTCTTGAAGGTTTTTTAAGTTTGAGAGAGACTTGGCTAGACATATTATATAGAAAGAACTTGGGCAGCATTATAAAGGCTACTCAAGGTAAAGATGAGATAATTGTAGCAGCCAAATTCATTGAAAGATGGTAAGTGTACTTACATGGCTATCATTGCTAGCCATTTAAGGCTTATTATGTATCAAACACTGAGCTAGGAACTTTATTCAAAACAGTTCTAAATTTCCTAGCATGAGTAATGAGCTTCTGGATGAAAGAAGGGTGTTTAATGAGAAAGATAACAAGAAAGTTAGTTTGGAGATTTGGTGGGTCTGAAGTGCATCTGAGATATACATTTGGAAAGATCCAACTGGCATGTAGAAATGGAGCTTGAAGCTTAGCAAAACGATTAACCTGAAGAGAGACTTTTGAGATATCGAGCTTTGGGTGACAGTTGAGCATAAGGAAAGAAAGGTTTGCACAGGGAAAACATGTAAAGGAGTAAGAGAAAGAGAAGGAAGAGCTTCTGTTAGAGATATTGGATTAAGTCTTTAGTCCTTGAAAAAACAACAATTTTAATCCATGTAACAGTTACTCTACTGTGCCAACTACTGTAGTGTCGTAATATCCATTAATGACAGACATTTTTCAGTCCTTGACTATATTCTCAGTAGTGAAATGCATTGAAAACATGCAAAGCATTGTCTAAATTTACCATACACCCTCTTAAAGAATTCTTTGATCATCAAAATCTCTCTTTAAGAAAAAGGAAAGAATAGCAATACCAGCCATAGATTAAAAATTTGTGATGCAAAATAGGAGCTCTGCAAAATTACTGGTAAAGCTGAACATAGATTCAGCTCTCCTGATTCCCACTCCAGAGCATTAGTCAATGAAGTGACTGCCTCTGTCGACACAGTGTACATCTGTCCCTCCTTGGGACTGAATAGAAACCAAATCAGTTCACACTGTTGTCTTAATAGCTCTAAAATTGTAATTGTTATTTAATCACTACTAAATTGGACTTGGCCTTGATTTCCTGGCAAGTTTTATTTAATTAGCAATTAACTAAATTTCTTTCTTTTTTTCTTACCTTCTACCAAACATCTCTTTCTAAAATGACAACATGCAAAGTATCATTTTCTTTAATAAAATGATGACTACAGCATAAGGCAAATAAGATTATGGTTAAGTACCTTTTTAAAAAAATTTTATTGGAGTATAGTTGCTTTAAAATGTTGTGTTAGTTTCTACTGTACAGCAAAAGAGTCAGCTATACGTATACACATATCCCCTCTTTTTTAGATTTCCTTCCCATTTAGGTCACCACAGAGCATTGAGTAGAGTTCCCTGTTAAGTACATTTTTCATTTAACTAAAAGAATGCTATCATTAAGTATCATAAATATATAAGTCAAGTGTAATACTAGTGAAAGTCTTTTCCAAGCACAAATTCCCTTTTGTATGGCAAACCAACTTCACTAATATATAATATGTAAATTATGAAACTAAAATATATCTCACATTTGTGCTTAAATTATATAAAATTTCTGCTTTAAAAAACACATTATGTTGTTACTCGCTTTCTTGGTAATTACATTCTTATACCAGGTGTAGAGAAATCATTGCCAATAGTCTAATAAGAAAAAATAAAAATTGTGGTTTGATTGTGCTTTTTTGATACTTATTTAGGAATAGTGAATCACGCATGCATGTTAATTTATTTTAGAATAAGGAGAGCTTTTAATGTCATTAAAGCATAAACAATTAAACTGTAATCTTGACTGAATGACTCCAACTTCTAGCCCTCAATTTTCTCAACTATAAAATGAGTTACTCTAAAATAATTTTGAAGCCCTTTCTAAATCTAATATTTCAATATGACATAGCAGTGCCAAGGCCTAGTATGGGAGAAGCTTTAAACCAAATTTGCAATAGGACTCAAGACTACTCCCAAATGAACCAACCAATGAAGTAAAAACGGTGGTCTACTATGCAAGTGCAATATGATGCCAAGTCATAACACACCCACCCAGCAAGATTGCTGGCCCCAAGCTTCTCTGATGTAGACATTCTAGAGCTGAACTGCTCACACTCTTTATTCTTTAGTTCCAATAATTATTATATATATTGATTGACAAAACTTGTACCAGAACAAGTATTTGTCAATCAAGGAATATTTTAAAGCATACCTTCCTAATTATAAAAGGTAAAAGAGCATTTTATCTTCTTTCCTATATTCTGAGACAACGAAAAGAAATGTTATAATTTTCTTTCCACTATGCACATTTTGGATTTTCTTCACTCCAAAACTATACCCACAGCTGTGGTTTAAAAGTTTTTGGTATCTTTCCCAGGAGGAGACTGGAGTTCTGCTAATAAAACTTTCCTTTCAAGGTCACTAACACAGGCAATTGAAGCACTTGGGAGATAATTCTGTGTTTGATTTAAGAGACAGAAGTTGAACTAAAATAAGCATGTTAAGAAGCACTAGATGCTAAATTCGCTCAGGTTCTGTAACTAGAAAACTGGAATTAGCTGGTGCCCTGGGCACTGATACATCAAAGTTTTAGTATAAAAATTCTGCTTATGACTTTGCCTTGATGACTTCTTGTCACTCATATGCCAAAAAAGGCCATATGGAAAAGCACACCAGGGCATGGGCAGTAAGTAATCAACTGCACCTCACTTAAAATCTTTTATCATACAGAGCAGAAACTCTGTCTCCCAATGACATTAACTTACTTAAAATGAATAATACATGGCAAGGAATGGGTCCCTAAAGTTCAGAAAGGGGATTTGACTCTCTTTTAGTGTATTGTGCAGACAAGGCAAGAGCAATTCTCATTAAAGTGCTGAGCACATAGTCGTAGATCGATGAGGCACAGAATAATTACACATAATTCCCAAAAGACAAAGGACATTAATAATGTTACCTCATACATACCTCAAGGAACAGGACTGAAAGAAGTGATTACAGCATATAGCAATTGTCTCTAAATGTTCCTGCCATGGATATGATTAAATTTTTATGATATTCTGCAAGATTCTTTCCATTCATATTTTTGGAGAAAACGCTGACTATATAATGGGCTTATGGGAAGATGAAAATAAAGGGGGGAATAATTCTTTTCCTTTCTATTAAATAATTCCATTGATTTATTAAGTATCTAATATATTTATTTCATCATTAAATATCTAATATATTCATTTAAATAATATCAAGATATATTTTTTAATGGGCAGCTACTAAACAAAATCAAACTGAATACTAATTTCAGTTATAAGGCAACCGATCTGTTTTCTTTGAATACTGCATTGGCAAATTTAAGCATATCTTAGACAAGGTTTTAAAGATTTCTGCTGTGAATATTTTATGATGCTCACTTTGGTGTTTTAGTATATCTAAATGGTTTACAACATAACTGTTTTTCACTGGGGTTTTGAACAATTATTAGCAGTTAAAATAGGTCTTGTATTAAAAGCAGCCATTTATTATAAATTCACATATATTTTAACAGGAAAAATATTATTTCTGTTTTGGATAATGTTCTAATATAAAAATTAATGTACATGAAAAAATAATAAAAAGAAATCCACAAGAATATATTTTTAATTCAAATATTATTTTAACGAAAAAACTTTCTTAAGTATTCTTTGTTGTTTTACTATCTTTACTTTTTAAAGAGGATCATCTGAAATTTGTCGTAACAGTAATATATCATTTAGTCAATAATCTCAATGAGATACCTAAAACTTCAAAATATAACTTTATTACATTTTATGAAATCAAAAATGATTAAGGCATAAATTTTTCATACAACCTCCAAGGGCAAAGATTTCCTACAGTTCTCCATAGCAGTTATACAAGTAAAGATATTCAATGTCAATTTGTAATATGAATGGCCACATTTTTTAAGAGATGAGATTTTAATTTTTATAAAAAATATATTTTACAAAAGGAACCGAGGGCTCTAATTTAAGTAAATATATAGGTAGACATAGGTGTATGTGTTTGTGTCTGTGCATGTTGTGGGTTTTAAATCTACAGTTTAGAAGTTTCTTCCTTGTGTGGTTGAATTAAATTACTTTTATTAAATTACGTTTACTTTTTTTTTCCAATCCAGAGACCAAATGAAGGGGTTGCTAAACCAAATGCAGAAAATTACTTTAGCACATTCTGTAAACTGCTGGTCAAGGCATTCATGTTCACCTAACCATATCTTCTAGCTATCTTCTTATCCTCATGTATAAGCTAAGCTCAATGCAGAAGAGAAGACTTTCTCTCTCAGCTTCATACCATCCAATGCTTCAAGGACAGTTCAACCCAGGTGGTTATAGAATAAACAAGTTAACAGTATTTATAGATAGAATGAAGTTATTACATTATTTTGTCCTGGAGAATGGTATTCTAGAACAGGACATGAGACAGCGGAGAGGGAACCCAGGTATGTGGTCTACAGAGCAGCTTATTGATATCACACAGCACCCAGCACCCAGGTTAATAGCTGTTAGTTTGTCATCACTAGAAACTACCATCAGAAATTCTAATATTTACTTAGAAAACTGTTTTCTTGGTTTTTTTTTTTTAATTTCAAAGGAAAAACAGAGAGAATGGTTGTGCTTTCCTGTCATCAGGTATATTGTTTGAATGTCAAAATATTGAAGCACTGGTAGACAACTCGTTAAGCACCAATATGTGAAAAGAAACCTTGATTAGTTATTAGAAAGAGATATGTTTTGTGTGATCATATTCCCCCACTCTAAACTGGCATTGTTTTAGTAGAGACTGAGAAATGACAAATGATAATTGTTTCCTTTTGAACATCTGGACATATATCACATCCAGCTTTGATTCATTATGACTGAGTTTTAGTACAACTACCTAATTCATTTTCTCCTTTATCTGAAAAAAAAGGTATAGAATGAGGCTTTAGTCAACCAAATAAACAGTTTGGGGTTAGATAAACAATTTCCATTTTAAATTGGATCAATGAAATGCCTGAAAAGGTCTTACTGTTATAACCTCAGTTGTACAGATATCTGCACAGGTGCTGAAATACTCGTCTATCTTTAGAGACAGCTATCCTACATCTCAGGTAAGATACTCTCCTTTCTCTGTACAAAAAGCATGTCGAGTGTATCTTTATGCAGCTTTGAACATTAGGTAAAGCCAGTCGGGTGTATTACCAGCAGAGGGTTAATCTAAAAAACTTAATCTTAAAGAGATTAATCTCAAATAGCTAAAACTCTCCTAGAGAGCTGGTTACAAGGACAGTTTTCTGGGTTTTACCCTGAGAGATTCTGATTCAGTAGATGTGGGGTTGGATTCAGGAATTTGCTTTTAATAAGTCCTTCAAGTTGCTGTTGACTTGGGGGTCATATTTTGAGAAGTACTTTTATAAAAAGCTGGAATCAACACCTGGATGACTCATACAATATCAATCTATTTATATTATTCACACAATTGCTTAGATTAAGACTTGTTGAAGTATATTAAAATTATGAAGAACTTTTATAGAAAGCATGATAACCTATTCAATGTTTACTGTCAAATTGATTAGTTTGTCAGAGGCTTCAGGCTTTCTTTCTTGTTTCTCTCTCTTCCTATGTGTGTGTGAGTGTGTGTGTGCACACACTATTTATTTGTTAGTTTATTTATTTATTATTCCATTTCAAATTTTTAAAAATCATAAATCACAACTTTTAAAATTATTGATATGGGGCTCTGTGCTGTAAGAGGAGCAGCTGGCTTTGTGAGGTATTTGAGTAGCTGACTTCCTATTAATCCCAACTGAATTAAACCAGAAAGGATAAAATGTAAAAATATGCATTGGAAAGTAGGAAAAAGTACTTACCAAACCTGAAAACTTCAAAAAGCCTTTATTAGATAGTGGGAAGATGGAAACAGGCAAAGGATTTTATGTCCAAAACTTGACAATTTAAGTGAAATGAATAAATTCATGGAAATATAACTTACAAAGATTGGCTTAAGAAAAAAATAGAACTTCTAAATAGTCCTATATCTATCAAAAAATTGAATGTATAATTAAACACTTTAAACAAAGAAAACTTCAGGCACAAAATACATTACCAATTAATTCTAAGAAATATTTTAAAGAAATCAAATATATTTTATACAGTCACTTTCAGAACAGAAAATGAGACTGCTTGGATTCACAATACTAGCATAACTTTGATAGCAATCACTGAAAGCCACATCAAGAAAAGAAATTTATAGGCAAGTCTCTCCCAAGAACACAGGTACAAACTTCTTAAACAGTGTATTAGCAAACTGATTCTACTAAGATATAAAATGGGGGAAAAAATGACAACGTTGCATTTATTTCAGGAATGAAAGGTTATTTTAATTTGAAAATCAATGTTTTTCATAACATTAATATTCTAAAGGGAAAAAATTACATGATGATTCTAATTTAATAACCATTCATAATAAAAATTAGTGAAATTAAGAGGAGAAAGACCATTGCTAATATAATGAGAATCCTTTGTAAAAAAAAAAAAAAATCTACACTGTATTTAAAGGGAAAATATTGAAAATTTTCCCTCATGAAATTGGCAATGAGTGTGATTATAGTTCTTTCTAGAGTGTAATGAAGATCCCAGCCAGTGCCATAAGATAAGAAAAATAAATGATTGGAAAAGGATTAATCTGTAGTTGTTCACAGATAGATCCAAAAGATGATTGTACACATAGAAAATCTAAAAGAACTCACAGAACAACTATGAGCCATAATATGTAAATTTATTGTGGCTACGGATTAGAAGGTCAATGTTCAAAAAATTAATTTATTTCTGAATAATGCCAACAAACAATGAAAAGTTTTAAATTTTTAAAATGTTACTTTTACAGTAGCAACAAAAATAACAAATATCTATGAACAAATCTAACAAAAGATGAACCAGATCTCTATAAAGCATTAATGAGAGAAAGTAAAGAAGACCTAAATAAATGGAGCAATATATCAAATTAATGAATTCAGACTTAATATTGTAAAGATTTTGGTTTTCTCCAAATTGAGGTATAGATTAAATTCTGCCCTCATAAAACTCCCAATAAAATTTTTGTGGAAATATTACAAGCTTATTTTAAATTCTACACGAATATGCAAGGAACCATAAGTAGCTCTCCAGGATTTCTCAACCAGAGTTTTAAGAGAGGATTAAACTCTAATGCCCTAAAAGTTCCATTTCATGAGTTAACGTCTCTCCTGCGCATCTAGAATGGTAGCATACTTGAAAGAATTGAGAAAATTATCACCCAAGTCATTTTTTTATTTTCTCTGTTCAGATGAGAACATCAATTGAGAAAGGATGGCAGAAAATTTTGAAGAAACAGAACAAAGAATGATATCACCAGATAATAAGATTAGTTCTGAAACCACAGTAATTAAGTCAGGGGGTTATTGCAGGGAGAGATTAAGCAGACTAATAGAATAGAACAGAATGCCCTGAAACAAGCCTGCACATTTATTGACCATTAATGTATGACAAAGATGACATTGCAGAATAGTAAGAAAGAATGATCTTCAATAAATTCCACTGGGTTAACTGGATGTCTATCTATGTCTTGTCTAAGGATAGTTATAGAAAGGGAGATGGTGATGATGATGAGGATGAGGATGATGATGGATAGATAAATGATAGATTGATAGATAGATAGATAGATAATTTCACCCCTATTTTTCTCTATTGACCAAAATCAATTCCACATGGTGTGTAGATCTAAATGTAAAAGATCAAATAATACTAAGTAACTTTAAGGGAACACCATAATTAATTTGGAACAGACAGTTTTTAACAGAACTCATAATTAACATGAATGAAAATTTTAATAAATTAAGCTATATTAAAATTAGATACTCATGTTCATCAAAAAATACCACTAAAAGTGTGAAAATACTGAGAGGATAAGATATCTGCAATATATATAACTACAAAAGGGTTCTGTAACACATGCAGAGATGTATATCCCCTTTAAGAAAGGACTCACCTTGTTACTAGGAGTATGGTTTGCTGTCAGCCTCCAGCTATTAACACCTTCAGAGTCTCCTTCACCTTTTGAGCTAAAGTCATGCTATTTTTAGGGTGATACTTGCCAAGAAAGTAGTAGCCCAGGTCACATTCTTCTTGGTGAGGCTCCTACCTAGTGACTTTACAAAGTGTTACTCCTTAATAAAATTTTGCATTTTTCACTCTCAGTATCTGCTTCCCTAGAACATAAACTGTGACAGGTTCATGTACAAAACTACACAAGGAACTTCTAAAACTCAATAAGAAAAGGACAACTCATTTTTTAATGGGCAAAACTCATTTTTAAATGGGCAAAAACATGAATAGGCATTTCATGGAGTGGAGAGAAGGAACGCTTGCACACTGTTGGTGGGAATGTAAATTGGTACAGCCACTGTGAAAAACATTATGGAGGTTTCTAAAAAAACTAAAAATAGAACTACCATATGACCCAGCAATTGCACTCCTGGGTATATATCTAAAAAAAACAAAAACACTAATTCAAAAAGATACATGCACCCCCATGTTCATGGCAGCATTATTTGCAATTGCCAAGATATGGAAGCAACCTAAGTGTCCATCAACAGATGAATGGATAAAAAAGTGGTATATATATATACAATGGAATACCTCTCCACCATAAAAAAAAAACAAAAAGGGGCTTCCCTGGTGGCACAGTGGTTGAGAATCTACCTGCCAATGCAGGGGACACGGGTTCGAGCCCTGGTCTGGGAAGATCCCACATGCCGCGGAGCAACTAGGCCCGTGAGCCACAATTACTGAGCCTGCGCGTCTGGAGCCTGTGCTCCGCAACAAGAGAGGCCGCGATAGTGAGAGGCCCGGGCACCGCGATGAAGAGTGGCCCCCGCTTGCCACAACTAGAGAAAGCCCTCGCACAGAAACGAAGACCCAACACAGCCATTAATTAATTAATTAATTAATTAATTAATTAATTAATTTAAAAAAACAAAAAAACAAAATTTTGCCACTTGCAGCAACATGGATGAACTTGGAGAATATTATGCTAAGTGAAATAAATCAGACAGAGAAAGGCAAATACTGTATTATATCACTCATATGTGGAGTCTAAAAAATACAACAAACTAGTGAATATAACAAAAAAGAAGACGACTCATAGATATAGAGAGCAAGCTGGTAGTCACCAGTGTGTGGGGGGAGATATGAGGGTAGGGGAGTTGGAGGTACAAATTATTGGGTATAAGATAGGCTACAAGGATGTATTGTACAGCATGGAGAATACAGCTAATATTTTGTAATAACTGTAAATGGAGTGTAACCTTTAAAACTGTATAAAAATAGAAATAAATAAATAGAAATAAAAAGAGCAAATGTGATCAGAAAACTAGTTTGACTGTAAAATTATTTTAAAGCACGAAAATGGCAACTTACACA
This sequence comes from Eubalaena glacialis, assembly GCF_028564815.1. Taxonomy (NCBI): domain Eukaryota; kingdom Metazoa; phylum Chordata; class Mammalia; order Artiodactyla; family Balaenidae; genus Eubalaena; species Eubalaena glacialis. The sequence goes on from NC_083719.1 coordinate 101,039,416, forward strand.
TGCAAGTAAATTTTTTAAAAATATTTTCATTGGTCTTGACCAATTATCAGTGCCTACTCCTTCATGGTCATCCTCCTCAATAGTCATCCATAGAATTATTTCATTTTCTTCTAAAGGATTTTGATCAGCATGAGTAATAGGGGAAAAAAGCAACTTTATGATTATAAGGAATCAAAAAAATCCGGATTTCAGTGCCATCTTTTACACTAGAAAAAAATGTGACCTCAAGCAATTCACTAGCCTCCTAAAGTATTCATATTTCTCATCTGTAAAAATGTGGTCTAAACTATATTTTGTTAAATGCTAATATTTCTAGGTTTTAAAACACTCTCTTAATCATTAGTAATGATTAACGAAATCATATCTTACCTAAAGAATCTTCTATAGTCTGTAGGAGATAAACCAGCTATTAATAATCCCTGATAGTAGAGAAACTAGAAGAGAAATAAATGAAATAGAAATTATCAGAAAAATGAGTTTACTGCTTAATAGATTCATTTGAACCTCTCAGAAATTTAATTTTTGTCAAATTTCCTAAGGATTCTGTAAATAACTTGAAAATCCAGGCATTTATACCATTTACTGATAACGCTATTTATTCTGATATAGTATCATACCTAGCAAAGCTGTAGAGACTTTAACATAGCTTACAAAGACTGCCCCAATTTTGTTTTACAGCTTTTTAAACTAGAGGTTTCATAAATACTAGATAATAAATACTTTTGATGAGAATCTACTCTTCCTTAATAAAACAAGATACTATAGTAAAATAATACTATGCTGTACATTTTAATGTTACACAAAATTAAATTAAAAGATTTTTTTCTTCCAATTACATAGGAATAATCTGACATTATCAACAACAAAATTTAAATAAAGGGTAGACATATGCATTTTTGAAGTTGAAAGTCATATTTCACTAGGTCATTTGAAATGTTTCAATTCCTTAGAAATAAAGTAGGAAAATGTCTGTCAGATTTAAATGCAAATATAGAACATTATGTTTGAAAGATCCCTGAACATCCTCCTACCACTGCTACACTCCTTACAAAAATACTGGAAGATAAATGTATACAACTCTCTTCCATTAGCATCAATTAAATTCCCAGGCTATTTAGTTGACAGCTTAAGAAATGTCAGAATTGTTGAAAATTGAAAACCCAGGAAAAATAAATTTTGAAAATCAATAAGTCTGACAATATAAACATCTAGGTATCCTGGGCCAGGAGGAAGTGGTATATAATTATGTCAATAAAGTTATAATCAGAGATTATATTATATTACATATATAATTATATATTATATATTACATACTATATATAGTGATATTTAAGAGACTAGGGTTTTCCAAAGAGTCAAGAAGAGGTTGGCATTCTAGACCAAGGAAAAATATGTGCAAATATATGGTATACTCTAGAAAATCTATGCAATCCCAGATGGCTGCATTAAGTCTAGGATGGTATTTGATTTTTCTAGGAAGAAGTAAGTACAGTGCTGGTGAAAGAGCTGTTCATGTGTTTAACTGTGAGTGTCGGACTGGCTAGGAAAACAATGGACATCAGAAAAGAGCTGTTGAAGTGTGAGACAATGGACAACTTGATAGTGAATCTGAGAGTTAACATATCAGGTTTAGGTTTGGTTGAATCTGAAGAAATAAACTAATATTAGCTTAAACAAAATAGAGTTCTTTCCTTCTCTAATGTAAAGCAAGTCTAGAAATACATAGCCCAGCGCTGATAAGAGCACTCTATAGAATCAGGGAACCAGCCTCCTTCTTTCTTGTCCTTTATCATCTTCAGCTCATGCTTTCCTTCTCATGATTCAAAATGGCTACTGGAGCTCCAGGCATCACATTTGTTGTCAAGCCAACAAGAAGTAGGAAACAGGGCAATCTCTTGCCCCAACTCCCTTTAAGGACAGTTTTACACAAACTTTTGTTTATGTCTTATTGACCAGAACTAAGTAATTTGGCTAAGACTAGCTGTAAGAGAACCTGGAAAATATATATATATATATTTTCTGGATAGTCATGTTTACCACAAATCATGGGTTTTATGCTTAAGGTGAAGGAGAAAAACATTGAACATAGGTAACTAGCAACCTTCACCATAGTTCTGTTAGTATTTAGCATTTTAGAGATAGAGCAGTTCTGGATGATGATAATGTTCAGGAATATTAATCTGCTAAAGTGTAGAGAACATAAAAGACATTGATGCTGAGGAGCTTGGAAACACCTGAGGTGAGGAAGTTGGATGGATTATGCACATGGACATTGAAAGTACTTAGGATAATAGTAGGATTTGCAAAGAATAGATACTGAACCCATTTCAATAACCTCACTGAATTTTGGGAGAAAATTGAAAGTCAATCAATAACTATATAATCATAGACTGAATATTCATTGGTAGAGTGATTTTGTGACAGGATGAGAGAATCATGGTATAAAGTTAGCAGACTTTTAACTTCACCCCTCCAAGTCAGGGATGCAGAAGTTAAGGGTGAATTAAGAGCTGTGAGCAATACTCATAGTGAAAGAGCATAGTTCCACAGATTTGGGGTTTAATTACAACTTTGTCATTCACAAGTTTTGTGATTATTGGCAAGGAACAAAACCAGCTTGTTTCCCCATTTATGAATGGAGAATAATTCCTAACTCACAAGTGTAAGGTAAAGATTAAACAAAATAACATTAAAACATTGCTGAACTTAGTAGATTCTCAAAAAAATTTAACCACATGCTCTCCTCCATCCTACATTCCCCAATCTTTCTGTAACAAAAGTTTTTTTCTTATTTTTGAGATTATAGTCTTTTCTAGAAAAATTTTGGACAGAAAAAAAGAGTACCATGGATTGAAAAATGCATTAAATAACCTTCAATTATAAAGGTTCATATTAGACATAATTTATGATGAATGGGGACCCTGTGTTAGTTCATAAATACAGCCACTTGTTTTTCTTAGTTTTTCTTGTTTTTCTCTCTACAAGACATTAGGAGAGAGGGTGCTGTGAGTCTCAATGCCATGTACGAAGAATAAGCAAATATCCTCCCAGGGTGCCACTTTGCTAAAAGCCTACCATATGTCCACAACACAGTGAAGCATTACCAGCACATCTCATTTTATATCCCCACTTGACAAGCACAGTGTAAAAGCAAGGATGAGCTTGCACTACATGTGCTTATCTAATTCACATTACTGCTAATTATGTGCACACAGCAGGAAGACCACAGCTCTTCAGAATATGACTTACTTTTTAAGAGAGAGATTATGAAAGTCAGTAAACTTTCAAAATAGTAAATGATTTCTTACATTTATTAGCACTTTATGTAACTGTGGATATATTATTTTATAAACTTAACTCTTACTCAGTTGTGGCCATATAACCCATACGTACTTTAAAAGAATAACATCATCTTTAATCTATTGCCTGGCAAGACCTGGTGACAATTTGTCTTCATAAAAAAACCTCCATGCCATTTGCTGAATTGCAGAGTAGAAAAATTGTCTCAAGGCTAAGATGCACCAGTGAAAGGAATGAAATACATAAAAATAAAAACCATTCTATATGTTTTTATTTGAATTCTACTAAACTAGAGCGTTTCATTTTTAAAAGGAGATAAGGAAACTTTAAACAGTTTTCCAGGTGATTTTCTATTTTGATCTTTGTTTATACAAGGAAGTATTTATGAAATTCTTCAGCCATAACAGCACAATACATGACATTATAGGATACACTACAAACACATTTCTCTGTGCAATTTCCCCCAGGAAATTTATAATGCAAACAAAAGAATCTAACAATTTTTTTCCAGGTTTTCACCCTGGATTACATACTTTTAAAGTGTTTAAGAGTTTAGAACACTGGAGAGAAAGTATATTTTGATAAGATGTGAGAACACATTGTCAAAACTGCAGAGCTTCACATCATCCCTATAAATTGAGCATATTCTTTCACCAAAATCTGCCTATATTTTAGAGAAACCCATTTTCCTGTGGAATATCCAATAGTAAAGTAAAATTTCTTCCCACACCGCAGTACAGAGAGCAAAATAAGCCAAAATCCAATACTTGGAGATATATGGAATTTACATTTACCTCTTTACCCCTAGTTGACTGAATACATAATTTTATTGTTATCCAAGTCCCAATTCAACTCGCAATCTCTGAAAATTGCTTAACGGTACAATGCTCCTTGCCAAATGATCTTTCAGCAGATTTTCAGTCCGTGGAAATTCTTGAAGTTTCATATTTTGAGCCTATGCTTTTTAAATTGTATCATCAGGAGTGTTTGAAGGATTTTAATGGAAGGAAAACTCTGTCATATGTATATGTATAACTGATTCACTTTGCTATAAAGCAGAAACTAACACACCATTGTAAAGCAATTATACTTCAATAAAGATGTTAAAAAAAAAGAAAGAAAGCATACAGTGCTACACAAATAAAAGTTACTAAAATTAAAAAAAATTAAAAAAATAAAAAAAAAATAAAGTAAATTTTCATAAGGGTGTGTCCTCAATCAAGTGAAGCATGATTACTACACTCAGTTCACAGAGAAGGTAAATAAGTGCCGCAGGGGAAAGAGGAGAGACACAAGTTCAAGTTCATGGACAGTAAGGATTGAACAACTTTTCTTTTTAACCTTGTGCTATTCTCTTCAAATTATACATGATTTCATCTCTGTCATCCTCAAAATGGAAAAATAGCAAAGACAAAAACACATGCTTTGTCTTACTTAGCTGGTTAAGTCTTTCTACTGCTGTCAACAAGCGACAGTATGGAAATCTCAATTCGAAAGTAGGTTTATTATGAATATAAAACTGACCCCCAAACTCCAATTAATTATAGCAGTTGTACTTTTTCTTTGAAAGATTCAGAAGATGCACCCCTAAATGCTGAGAGAGCAGCAATGATTATTTGGCCCCCCATGTCCACCCCAAGTGAGCTCCAGAAGCTGCTCCAAGCTAAAACTAAAATAATTTAATCTTCTATGGGACAGACACATAGATATCTTGGAAATAAGAAAAAAGTGTATTTTCTGGATCAGCGTTAGGACTATTCCTAAAACTGATCAGCAGAGCATTTTCCCATCCAATAACTTAGAGTCAATTCACTAAGCTGCTTCCACAGTTGAAGATAAAATGTGAATGCAGATTGAGTGAAAATGTTGACTTTCTCCATACTGCAGGGTAAGCAGAATAAGAGTTCCAAGAATGAACAAATAAAAAGCAATTGTGGACTAGCAAGACATTCTTCTTAAATTGTATAAGTGCAAAATAAAAATTTTTTAAAGAGGACTGGAATTGGTTCAACCTGGCTGGTTATTCCATATAAAATTGGGATTAGTTGATGTTTCTTTTTAAATGAATTAAATAAACACTTATTAATTGTTGGGTTTACAAATTAAGCTTCTGGAAAGAGAGTAAACAAGCCACTATAAATGTGCGTGAAGATGTCCCTCATTAAAGGGACAGCCAAGCTATCTGGCTCTACCCTAGCCCTTTGACTCATACTATTGAACCAGCTGCTAGTCTCTCCCTGGAGGATAGCCATTAGGCTGATGGCTAAGTGGCAGGAATTACAATATAAACAACCTTTTCTACATATTTCTTCCCTATCTCTTTAACAACCGTAGAGTGTTAATAGTTTGGGGAAACAAGAAAAAAAGGGAAAAAGGTTAAAAAATTAATGTGATTTCTAAACAAAGATAATTTATATTCCATTCATATAAGCAGATTCGCAGAAAAAAACTAGACTTCCCCCCCCACATTTGTTATTAATTGAAATTTGTCACATGAATTTACTCATTCTATCTGTGTTAGATGTTACTGTTTCCTTTAAAAAAAAAAAAGCATTTACTAGCTGAAGTTCACAAACTCCATTCATGTCTCAGCAAAAATTCATCCTTTTTTGTGTGCCCCATAATTCTGATTCTGGCATCAAACAACCATCTAAATTCGAAGCCTGGAAGTCACTTTTTTTGCCATTCCATTCACACTTACATCTAACCTCAACCTTCCTTCCTTTTCCACTGGAGTTACTCTCATTCACTTGAGAGCACTCTGGCTCTCAGGTCCAGTAACACCTCCAACTGCAACTCTGATTCTCATAAATGCATTGTGCACATTCATAAGAGAGTAACCTTTTCATGTCCTCCTTCTGGTTATACCCCCTGCTCAAATGACTTCAACAATTCCTGAACACCTACAAAATAAAGTCCAAGTACCTTGGTAAGTATTCAGTGAAGGCATTCAAGTCCACACTCAGATCTGACCCTAACTTCTCCCATACTTTTTTCCCACTGCTTCCTTCAAATCATGCTATGATCCCAACAATTAAATGCTCTCTTGGATCTGTCCTGCAAGCCTCTCCTTCTCTTGCTGAGTCCACTGTATACACTGCCCAAGATTCTTTTCCTGTGGTCGGCCTCCTCAACAATACCATAAACTAATCCCTTGCCAATTCCACTTATCCTCCTTTAGGTCTCTGCTCAGATTCCATCTCCCCAGGAAAGGCTTTGTTAAAAACCCAGAGTAGGTTAGGTCTTCTGTTTCATACTCTCCTGACATTGTGTTTCTCATTTGTAGTGTTCATAGCATGTATGATTAAATATTTGCATTATTACTTGTCTACTTCTGTTACTGCTACAAGACAGTAAGCTCCATAGAGGCAAAGACTGGTATCTATTTTTTCTCTGTATTACCAAAACTTGTAGCAATCATTCCCCCTTCTTACCTCCTATGTGCAAAGTTTCTATTCCTATACTAGAGGAGTTCTCAAACAGAATGTGCACTGCAGTAATATGAAATGATGATGTGTGTATGCATCTTATCTGCAGCCTTCTTGTTCTGTTCACCTTTGTCTCCCTGACAGCACCTTGCACAAATCTGTGCAGCTAGTGTTCAGTAAATCTTTGTTCAATCTAGTTGAGTGGAAAAATCATTAAATGAATGCTTTTTTCACACTGTAAAACCCACATGTAGGAATTGACCTTTGGAAGGTTGGGATTATTAGCTCTGACTTCAGATAATCAGTATAAATTCTTGTCTAAGTGAGAATAAATGAGGTTTACATTTTCTGCCATTTCATTAAAGTGAAGGTCTTAAACCCTAACCTAATCATTTCTAAATAAATTCATTTTGATTTTATTGTGTTTACCCTGCAAATAGAGTTTATTTCACATTTGTATAGTTCAAGTTCCTTTTCAAAGTCTGTAAAACTTTTTCGCATGTAAATATACTAGACTTCTTCACATAGAAATATGTCAGTTTGCTAAAAGGCCAATTTTTTTTCAGCAACATGAAATATTTGCTAGATATGTGGGTCTCCTTGTGTCAAATCAGTCCAACCAGCTTTTCTTGAGGGCTGACAATGTGCCAGCAGCTCTAGAATTTCCACAGAAGCTCACAAATTTCTATATGCAAATAGAGCAACATGGTTGAATATAGCTACAGGACTTGTCTTAAAAGTATGATTTCATAATAAGTGTGTTATTTTTATTTAAACTCTATGTCCATTTGGAGTGGCTTGGATGGAAGCTGATGTAGATTGTGGGGAACATACTCTCACACCGATAACTGATGGCACCGCCAGTCAGGTCAAGAAAGACCTAGCATTATTATACTTAGGGACAATTTTTCACATTGCTTTAGAAGCAAAAATTAGGCAATCATTTTTCCCCAGCTTTATTCAGGAATAATTCACAGATATAATTGTACGTATTTAAAGTAGACGGCATGGTGATTTGATATACATTGTGGAATGACTACCCATATTGAGATAATTAACACATTTAGCACTTCACATAGTTAACTTGTGTGTGTGTGTGTCTGTGTGTGTGTGTGTGTGGTGAGAATGCTTAAGATCTACTCAGCAACTCTCAAGTATACAATACCATATTATTAACTATAGTCACCATGCTATACATTAGATCCTCAGAACTTATTCTTATAATTGGAAGTTTGTACGCTTTGACTACATCTCCCCTTTTCGCCCTCCTTCCAGCTTCTGGCAGCTACCATTCTATTCTCTGTTTCTATGAAGCTAGCTTTTTTTTTTAAGATTACACATATAAGTGATACCATACAGTATTGTTTGTCTCTGTCTGTCTTATTTCAATTAGCATAATGCCCTCCAAGTTCATCCATATTATCACAAATGATGGCAGGATGTTCTTCTTTATAATGGCTTGCTAATATTCCATTTTATATATATATATATATATATGTATATATATATATATATATACATCACATTTTTTTTACCCATTCATCTATCGAAGGACATTTAGGTTGTATCCATATACTGACTATTGTGAAAAATGCTGCAATGAACATGCATGTGCAGATATTTCTTCAAGATACTGATTTCATTTCCTTCAGAGGCAATCATTCTTCATTCTTGTACAGGGGGTAGTATATTTACTAATAAGGAATTGGTTGCTCTATTACACCTTGGGTCAAACTGCTTATTCAAAGTTCAAATTTAAAATAATTTTTATTAACAACAATTGTTTGAGAACTATCCAAGTGTGAAACGGGATCTATTGCAGGTATAATTTCATGATAACTGTCTTCTCTTACAAATAAATGAAAGTCTACTTCTTTTATTTGGAGAAGCAGTGCTTTCCTGATCTGCATCAACAAATAATATATAGTAAATCATCTTATAAAATGCATGGTTTCTCTCATTCTTATCCACCTAATAAAATCCTTTGTAAAAGAAAAAGGAAACAATCAGTGCTGTTTCCATTCACTAATGACTACTGAACCAAATTTAAATAAAAGAAAGAGAAGAGAGCTGTGCAGAGATGTAGGGCATGTTGTGCCCCTAGTGATTATCTTTACAGTCCTTCCATCCTTCACAACCAGATTGCCCAAAGAAGTGTTTCCCAATTAGGGTATGTGAGTTCTATTCAAGTTAATTTTTTAATTTGATATGTTTATTTTGATAATAATCTAAAATTTTATACATAAGCGTATTCTGGATATCTGCCTTATACTTGAGTGCAGCCATATCATTTCAGCACCTGTTGAATTTTCTGTACTATCAAAATGAAGCTAAATAGTTTGCTTTATTTGTTGAAGCTAATGACAAAAGCACAGATGTGGACTTAATATACAAATAATATTTTCATGCCAAATGAAGGTTAGATGGATATCACCAAACACTCTCAAAACAATGTTATGAAGCTGTTTCAATGAAGAAGAGTGAAGGAAATTTTGAGGTATCCCTGAGCATATGGTGATATAGGCAGGTCAGATTTAATAGAACCTGCCTTTGTAGCAGCTGGTTTCATATTTATATTTTGAGCAATGATTCTGTTTCAGCAAACAACATCATCTGTCATAGTAAAGCAATGTTTTTAAATAAAATTTTATGTTCTCTTTTAGTTCTGTTTGCATTTGATTGGTAAGATTATTTTGAAGATTATGTGGAAGAGTTGTATGGAGATTGTGGGGAACTACTGTCCACCCTCGGCTACCAGTTGACAGCCCCATTGGGTAGGAAACCAGAAACACAGTATTAATGTACTATTACATGTAATTTTCCATGTTGTTTTAAACCAAGAAACAAAAAATAGTGATCGTGTTTCTATTCTTCCCCATTCAACAAACTTATAAAAGAAGGTAGTATATTTCTTAATAAGCACAAAATGCTTGAACATTTAAAAATATTGAAAATAGTGATGAATAAAAATAATTTTAAACTACACTAAGGAGGGCTGTGATCACTTCTTTTTCATTTAAAAGAGGCCATGCATGTCTCAGCTTTGAGAAACACTGTTCTTAGATACCCAGCATCTTTTGTCCTGCCTTTAGTAATAGCATCCCACTCTTCCCTTGGAAAACTATTCCTCTATTACATGTGGTTCTAGTAGAATTATAAATCATGCTGCTACTTTTTCCCTTATCCAAGGTATGGACACATAACTCACATTAGAACAACCAAAATTCTCCCTCCTAGGAATGTGACTATTGGATGGAGCCATATAAAAAGTAGAAGACAGATGGAACTGAGTTATTTCCAAGGAAAATGATTATGGGTCCTCACTACTGAGATCCCTGGAGCAACAGTGGGTTTCTGTTCTTTCCTGAAGCCTATGTTGTTTAACCTACTATTTTCTATTATGAGTAATACATTATGCTTCCTTTAAATTCCTTTTTTCTTTTTTGCTTAAGTTAATCAAAGTCAGTTTCTATTGGTCACCGCCAAGAATCCTAACTGATACACTAACCTAAACAAAACAAATCCAAACACACAAACATCAAAGGAGAAGACCAAAAAGCACTCAAGAGTTGAGAAAAGGATAGAAAAGAGTAAAACAAGACTGTGCATAACATTTTATTCCTTTCTCTGACTGACTTTGGATGCACTTACTAATACATTTTAAAATTGGCATGTATTCAGCTCTATAATATATCATACATGACTAAACGTTTCTTGAAAGCAAGAATGAAATTTTAGTCATATGGTATCTCTAGCCTCTCACAAAATGCTTGACATACATAGCAGGTAGTCAATAAATATGTTTTGAACTGACAAAAATTCACAGATATAAGAATATGTCAACAAACGAAGACCTTTTAAAATTCACTGAGTTCGTTGTAAAGAGAGACACAGGTGAGTTTTCCAGTTATTGGAGAATGCCCTTTAGAAAAGTAATTATTGCTCTCATGAACATCCTTCACTCTATAGTAAGCTCCTTTAAGTAAGCTCCTTTATAGTAAGCTCCAAAAATAGAAAACAGTTTCTATTTTTGTATTTCCAGAACTCTAAAAGTGTCTGGTACATAGCTGTCATTCAATAACTATTTGTTTAGTAAATTAATGTATATTGAAATTAGATACAGCACTGTAGAATTTTCATGATATAAATTAATGTGACTTGATTTTGTAGACACTCTTTGTATCCTACTCTAGTTCACACCTAACATTCTGCCCAAACTATCTGTATTACTTACCAAAATTTCTCTTTAAGGCTATCACGTATGTCATACAGTAGCATCAGTTCTTCCAATTCTCTAACAATATACTAGGTCTGTTGAGGTCTAAGGTGAGAACCATGGAGCACTGAATATTAAATTAATTAGTAGCACTGATTTCTGTCAGAAGTACTGCCATTATCAACAGCTTTATTAAGATATTCTCAGTCCCTTTTGCTGAAGCACATGATCCAGAAATCACTATAACATATGTAAAATTTCTGTGACCTAGGTTATTCTTTCACAGAGCTTTAAGAACCAGCTAGCCTTACACTTACCTCTACTCCATCCCTATCTCACCATCCTGATCCAAATGGATCACTTTCATGAGACGCTCAGCAGAGTTGAGGCTTGGTCTTATGTATATTATGTTTCATTTAAAAATGGATGTTGGTATCACTAATTATTAGAGAAATGCAAATCAAAACTACAATGAGGTATCACCTCACACCAAGCAGAATGACCATCATCAAATAGTTTACAAATAATAAATGCTGGAGAGGGTGTGAAGAAAAGGGAACCCGCCTACACTGTTGGTGGGAATGTAAATTGGTACAGCCACTATGGAGAACAGTATGTAGGTTGCTTAAAAAACTAAAAATAAAGTTACCATGTGATCCAGCAATCCCACTCCTGGGCATATATCTGGAGAAAACTATAATTTGAAAAGATACATGCACCCCAATGTACATTGTAGCACTATTTACAATAGCCAAGATGTGGAAGCAACCTAAGTGTCCATTGACAGAGGAATGGATAAAGAAGATGTGGTACATATATACAACGGAATATTACTCAGCCATAAAAAAGAATGAAATAATGGCATTTGCAACCACATGGATGGACCTAGAGATTATCATACTGAGTGAAGTAAGCCAGACAGAGAAAAACAAATATCATATAACATCTCTTATATGTGGAATCTAAAAAAATGATACAAAAATGGACTTATTTACAAAACAGAAATAGACACACATACAAAATAAACTTATGGTTACCAAAAGGGAACAGGGTGGAGGGATAAATTAGGAGTTTGGGTTAACATATACACACTACTATATATAAAGTAGATAACCAACAAGGACCTACTGTATAGCATAGGAAACTCTACATCTTATAATAATTATAAGGGAAAAGAATCTGGAAAAGAATATATATATATAGCTGAATCACTTTGTTGTACACCTGAAAGTAACACACCATTGTAAATCAACTACACTTCAATTAAAAAAAGAAGAAAAAAAATTAAAAAGTAGTTAATAGTAATAACAAAAAAAAGAAAAAAAAAAGAAGGTTGATTAGTGTTTGCTTAGGCCTGAGGGGGATGGGAGGGATAGCTAAAAGGGATGTGGTTTCTATTTGAGGTAATGAAAATGTTTTAAAATTGACTGTAGAGACGGTTGCACATACATGTGACTACATTGAAAACCATCAAATTGTACATATGAAATAGGTGAATTCTATATATGTGAATTATATCTCAATAAAACTGCCATTTAGAAAATGGATGTTGGTGAGAAAGTTCTAAAGGAAGTGGTCCCCAAAACTGAATAAAGATGTGGCAAGTATACTTACTTCTGAACTTAGTGAAGTCACTCTACTCCTTGGAGCTGTGGGATTTGAAATCCAAAGTAGAAATTAAAGACTCCATGGGGCTTCCCTGGTGGTGCAGTGGTTAAGAATCTGCCTTCCAATGCAGGGGACGCGGGTTCGAGCCCTTGTCCAGGAAGATCCCACGTGCCATGGAGCAACTAAGCCCGTGCACCACAACTACTGAGCCTGCGTGCCACAGCTGCTGAAGCCCGCGCGCCTACAGCCCATGCTCCGCAACAAGAGAAGCCACTGCAATGAGAAGCCCGTGCACCACAACAAAGAGTAGCCCCCGCTTCACCACAACTAGAGAAAGCCCGCGCGCAGCAACGAAGACCCAACGCAGCCAAAAAAAATAAAATAAATAAAAAAATAAAATAAACAGTTTCTGTTTAAAAAAAAAGAAAGAAATTAAAGACTCCTTACCCTGAGGCATCTGATTATCAAGACAAACAAAAAAATTTTGTTCTAGTTCTTTCTTTGCCATTAACTATATTTATGACCTTGATCAAGTTATTTAATATCTCTGAATTTCAGCTGCCAGCCTATCCACCTATCCATTTTTACACTTTAAGAAGAAACTTTCTTTGGCCATATCATGCTCTCTCTGTCCTTCATACTTCTGTACATGCTGAAAATGTTCTTGCCTCCTGATGATTGCCTGGCTAACTTTTTATTTAATTTGCCCACATTCAATCAACACTCATCCTAGAAGCCTCCCAGACTGCCCTAGTTCCCCTTCCCGTGCTCCCATAGCATCCTGGACGTGTCTCTCTCACAACTCTTATCATACTACATCATCAGTGCTCTTGTTGATCTATCCATCTCTTCTTTTGTATTAAGAGCTCTTTGATTGTCTGGACTGTGTCTTATTCCTAATGCTATTCTTATTAATTTACACAGTGCCTGTACATGTTAGAAGCTCAATATGTGAATTAATGAATGGATAGATGGATGAATGGATGGATGGATGGATGGATGGATGAATGGATGGATGGATGGATGAATAAAATAACAGATTGTTCTAATACTGGTGGCTTTTTAATGACCAAATGGCATATTTGATAAATATTATTCTACAGATATAAAATCCTCTGGAATAATGCTTGGTCTCATTATAATACAAAATGTAAGTGAAGGAAAGAAATCCAGCTGCATCCCTTCCTGACAAAAGAGGACTACACGCAGGATCTATTGTTTCTGTGGTCCTTAGATCAGCTTAATTATAATGTAGGTCTTTACATAAACACGATTATGCTATCTGCAGTCAATTCACTATAAATACTTTCTTTTGAGGAATGCAGAAGTTAACGGAAAAAATGAATATCATCACCATCACAGCAATTTTTATAATGAGTTTTGAATAATAAGTTAGCAGTGTACAACAGTAAAATTTAAGAGCCATTTAAGAGGCATATTGTTTCATATTTTTTCATTGTTTTATCAATAAAAACAGTGTTTAATGTCACATAACAGAAAAATGCCAATGTTAACAATATCACTAACATTTTAGTTTGGGAACATATTTTAACAGAATTCCATTTCAAGTTTTCTTTAGTATAAATGTAGTAAAATCAACTATATCTTATTTGAAGCCTAAAAAGAAATCACTTACTAAAGTTTCAAATATTTGTTATTGGTTGGAATTTTACCATAACAAATAAGGCATACCATTCACGTTGATGTTTGTTTTTATCATTCCTCTATATTTTACTATTGAAAGAAAATATGCTTCATGGTCTAAGCCTGCATTGCATTGTTTCCAATATCTCAAAAACTTACGTATCTGGAAACCAAGAGTGGGTTGACAAGATGTTATTTTATTTTTGACAATGGTTATAAATAGAAGAAAAAGAATAGCTGAAAATTTGAGAATCAAAAATTTTTCTTCCTTATCAAAGCAGCAAACGTGATGACCACTGTCCTAAAATTTCAGTAGATTTTATAAATTTACAAAAGAGCAATGCAAAAGCAGAAAACAAGGGAGAAGATACACAACCAAAAAGCTTATTTCTTACAGTCATTACAGTTTTTCTGGAAAAGCTGAGTAATAATATAGATGCTTTTGGAAAACCTCTAAAAGGCAGTCAACGTAAAGAAGTTTTCAATTACAATTTATTCTTTGGCCTTGTATATTGTTCATATTTGTGTTTATTTTCGATTTTCATATTTGTTTCTTAACATGTATCAGCAAATGAGTTGATTTAAGGATTACATATATTTTTCTCTAACATTTGGGACAGCTCGGGGCAACTATAAGTTTGAGGAGAGGTGTGAAGGCAGCAAATCTGATTGTACAGATTATGCAAAAAGAAAATGTCATGAATGAACAAGTAAGAGTGCAGTGAGTCACTACTTTATACAGAATTTATTTGACAATTGCAGTTCAAAACGACACTGGGTTCTTACCTAAAGATATTCATGGCCATTGATTTAAAAATAAAAATTTTTACCTCTTCTCAACAATCATCACAGGATATTGATAAGTTACAAAAATTACATTGTCACCATTTGGCTTTCACAGCTCTGATAGTTATCCTCTTGGCTCCCGACAAGGAGAGTTTGTTTACATGATAATTGAATGTTATAGACAGATTGCTAATGAAGTCTTTTTCAATATGGTAATAATAATCTTAACCAGAAATCGCTCTTTAATTACTTACATACAAATTTTATGTTTTCTTGAATCATGTCATCAGTTTTAGTTTACTTCAGTTTAACTATTTATTCTTATATTATTATTTAAAATAGTAGCTTTTTGTGGAGTGCTTACTCTGTCCCTAGGACTATGCCAAGAATTTTTTGCAAATTATCTCATTTAATCTCTACAAAAAAACAGATCAAACAGGTGCTCTTATTAACTTCATTTTAAAGATGAGATAACTCAGGCTTAGAAAGGATTTCTTGATCTGGTTAGCGGCAGAAACTGAGCCCGTCCCAGATCTGTCTGATTTCTGAACTCACGCTCTTAGTCACAAACTAAACTGCTTGAAGAGAGAACATGATCGTACCATTCAAAGTCTCATTTTAGTCACTTGTTATTCATAAAATGTTCATTTTATTTTAAGTTAGACTATAAACAGGATTTTATTTTAAGTTAGACTATAAACAGTAAAATGAAATTCTGAAATGCAGAAAGAAGACGGAGCAAAGCTGCTGTTAAATCTTGATCTTTTCAGCGTATTACAGTTAGCAATTTATACCAGATTCATAAACATCCTGTACCACAGGTCAGAGCAAGTTTTTCAGTTCAACTCAGCTTATTCCACAGAAATAGATGTTTTATTAAAATATACATGCATAATAATTACTAAACATTAATTTCTAAATTACAGACACCAATACATTATTTAGAGCAGAAGAGAGAATCTCAATCTCATAAGATCAAATCTCAGCAAAAACACATTTCAAACATTACATAGCTCTGCACAGTATTCTCTAAACTTGATAATGTCTAATACATCCTAAATCTCTTAAATCATACACAATATTTCCCATGGGCTTCCCTGAATTCTCTAATTTACAATTTTTTTAATCTGCTTTACATCAAAAGCATTTTCAGTTATCTTCCTGAGAACTTCTGAATTCTATCTAACTATATACTTAGAACTTATCAAAGAATACAACCTCAGTTATTTGTACAGTATCTACACCTAACCTAACTCTTCCCAAATCCACAAAAATGGAAAATTAAGAAGCACCATGAAAATCTAGCTCTTATGGAAACCACATGATGGTCTATTGTTTCCTTATCAATATTGTAGATGGCTATTTTCCCCATTTTGAGAAGCTTCATCTCCTTTTTTCCTGACTCTTACTTCTGCCGACAAACAGTTAATATGCCACTACTGTTAGCAGGCAAGATTTTGTGGTCAGGATTTCCACAAAGATAATATATATTTTTGTGGGACCATTCTCCACTTGTCCAGATTATAATACCTTAAATTATATTTTAATGTAACATACATTTTTTAAAACAGAAATTTAAAGTAGTTTATCTATATTTGTCTAAGACTTCCTTACACTGAAACCTGTGCTTCCGACTGGTTGATCTTTTTACCAGATTTTAGTAGCCCCACGTTTGCCAGACACAAAGATGGCAGACTTGTATAGCACTATACACAGAGGCTAGATACACCTAAACAACTTCATTCCCTCATAACACAATAATGCATAATATAATAGAGTCATTCCCAAAATGTGTTATACTTAATACTAAGGACTTGATGTGGTTTAGCTAGTATAGTACACAGATAAACATTTTTAATTTTAATTGTAATGTGTTTATTAAATATATATATCAAAACATATTACTAATACATCAAAACTGTGATACTATTATAAGGAAAAGGCTAAAACATTCCTTAGGTTTTATTTTCTTTTTAAGAGAGTCATTTTAACAGAAAAAATTAAGTAAATAATAGGAGGGGAGGTAAATGGACAAGTCAAAACTTATGAAAACTCTATAAGAATTACCTAAGTTTGAAAAACAGATATAATTTTAAAATAATTGAAAGTTGACTATGGTCTCAAAAGAAGCATCAAAATTAGGCCAACCTAAATTACTGTAACTAATTCATAGTAGTTATTGAAGTTTAAAAAAAAAAGAATAATTTGGTTCCATATTAGAGGATGATATCTTCAGGCATATCTCAAAGCTAATGTTTTATTCAATGTGACATTGTAAGCATTAACTTTTACAAACCAAGCAAAGAAATAAAATCTGCAGCTTTTTAAATAATGTATAATTTTTACAGATTTTTCTCCCACTCAAATGTGTGCTTTATTCTGTAAAGACAAAAATACCAAGGGCCTAAAAAGATTTATAAATGCTTCTTAAAAGGCTTTGTAGAAATTTATTTGAGGCAGAAATATGAGGAACCATGTAAAATAAAGGAAAACTAGGAGTAAAGTAGATTCCATTCCTGATGCCACATTGTAGTAAGAATGTGAGAAAAAGCAGATTCCATTTAATAGGTAAAAAGGCGAAAGTGGTAGAAATCATTTCTGTAAATCAGATTAGGTGAAGTTTTGATTTTGTCCACTCTTAGCTCTCCCAAGTTGTGTGAATTTGTGGCTTTTTTATTTAGTAGAGGGAAATTAAATAAAACTAATTCTCAAAAATAAAATTCTTAAAATGTGAATTATTTCTCTTGTTTTTATTTTGGATATAAGCTTCCACTTTGAGCCATTCTTTTTAGGAGAAAAATGTTAAATTATAAATACTATGAATATTAAGTAAATACAGACTACTTTAAATTATTCTAGATACAAGTGCTTCAATACCAAAAGTCAAGAGTATCATAATTCAGAAGCAAATAACACATACATGATTCTACACATAAAATTTGTATAGCTTACTGTATGTAATGAAACTTCAATAAATAAAACTCACTGAGAAAAATTTTAGAAAGATATGTAGTAAAACTGAATGGAGAATTACAGAATTAGCCAACTCCTGGTAATGGTGAGCACTGACTGAAAATTATTTCATGGAAGTAATCCAAAAATGACAAATTATACTTTAAAACACTTTGTCATAAAAATTGTGACAGACAGTAGCTGAGGGGCAAATTAGAGAGCTGAGCCTCAGGCACACCGGTCTGTTTGTAAGATTAATCAAATATATGTCCAGTGAGACAAATGTTTACAGCTTCAATACAGCAAAGGGATAGGCAAAGTCACTAAGGCTAATTGTTAGAGAAACACAACATGTACACACAACAGTCATCAGCAGAAATCCATCACCTTGATCTTTCTCCCACTATTCCCAGAGGAGGGGCCAGTGGGAGGAACTGAACACAAAAGTTCTGTAGGCTTCAATTTATTTATTTTTAATCAAAGTACAGTTCATTTATAATATATTAGTTTCAGGTGTACAACACAATGATTAGATATTTTTACAAATAATACTCCATTTAAAGTTATTATAAAATACTGGCTATATTCCCTGTGCTGTACAATATATCCTTGTAACATTGTAGTTTATTTATTTTATACATAGTAGTTTGTGCCTCTTAATCCCCTACCCCTATATCTAGACCCTCCCTCCTCCCTCTCCCCACTGGTAACCACTAGTTTGTTCTCTTTATATATAAAGCTGTTTCTGTTTTGCTATATTCATTCACGTTTTATACTTTATATTCCACATATAAGCAATAACATACAGTATTTGTCTTCTCTGTCTGACTTATTTCACTAAGGATAATACCCTCTAGATCCATCCATATTTTTGCAACTGGCATCATTTCATTCTTTTTCTATGGCCGAGTAATATTCCATTGTGTATATATACCACATCCTCTTATCCATTCATCTCTTGATGGACACATGGGTTGTTTCCATATCTCAGCTATTGTAAATAATGCTGCATGAATATTGGGGTGCTTGTATCTTTTCAAATTAGCGTTTTCATTTTCTTTGAAAATATACCCAGGAGTGGAATTGCTGGATCATATGGCAGTTCTATTTTTAGTTTTCTGAGGAAACTTTATACTGTTTTCCACAATGACTGCACAAATTTACATTCCTGCCAACAGTGTACAAGGGTTACTTTTCTCCACATCCTTGACAACTTTTATTATTTGTAGACTTTTAGATGATAGACTTTCTGAGAGATGTGAGGTAATAACTCATTCTAGTCTTGATTTGCATTTCTCTGATGATTAGCAATGTTGAGCACATTTTCAGGCACCTGTTGGCCATCTGTATGTCTTCTTTGGAAAAATACCTATTCAGGTCTTCTGCCCATTTTTTAATTGGGCATTTTTAAATTGAGTTGTATGGAATGTTTATATATTTTGGATATTAACCCCTTATCCATCATATCATTTGCAAATATTTTTACCCATTCAGTAGGTTGTCTTTTCATTTTTGTCAATGGTTTCCTTTGCTGTGCAAAAGCTTTTAAGTTTAATTAGGTACCATTAGTCTATTTATTTATTTATTTATTTATTTATTTATTTATTTTTACATGTTTATTGGAGTATAATTGCTTCACAATGTTGTGTTAGTTTCTGCTGTAAAACAAAGGGAATCAGCTATATGTATACATATATCCCCATATCCCCTCCCTCTTGAGCCCCCACCCACCTATCCCACCCCTCTAGGTGGTCACAAAGCACTGAGCTGATCTCCCTGTGCTGTGCAGCTGCTTCCCATTAGCTATCTATTTTACATTTGGTAGTGTATATATGTCAATGCCACTCCCTCCTTTCGTCCCAGCTTACACTTCCCCCTCCCCGTGTCCTCAAGTCCATTCTCTATGTCTGTGTCTTTATTCCTGTCCTGCCCCTAGGTTCTTCAGAACCTTTTTCTTTTTTTTTTTTTAGAGTCCATATATGTGTGTTAGCATACAGTATTTGTTTTTCTCTTTCTGACTTACTTTACTCTGTATGACAGACTCTAGGTCCATCCACTTCACTACAAATAATGCAATTTCGTTTCTCTTTATGACTGAGTAATATTCCATTGTATATATATGCCACTTCTTCTTTATCCATTCATCAGTCGATGGACACTTAGGTTGCTTCCATGTCCTGGCTATCGTAAATAGTGCTGCAATGAACACTGTGGTACATGTCTCTTTTTGAATTATGGTTTTCTCAGGGTATATGCCCAGTAGTGGGATTGTTGGGTCATATGATAGTTGTATTTTTAGTTTTTTAAGGAACCTCCATACTGTTCTCCATAGTGGCTGTATTAATTTACATTCCCACCAACAGTGCAAGAGGGTTCCCTTTTCTCCACACCCTCTCCAGCATTTATTGTTTGTAGATTTTTTGATGATGGTCATTCTGACTGGTGTGAGGTGATACCTCATTGTAGTTTTGATTTGCATTTCCCTAATGATTACTGATGTTGAGCATCTTTTCATGTGTTTGTTGATATCTTCAACAATCTGTATATCTTCTTTGGAGAAATGTCTATTTAGGTTTTCTGCCCATTTTTGCATAGGGTTGCTTGTTTTTTTGATACTGAGCTGCATGAACTGCTTGTATAGTTTGGAGATTAATCCTTTGTCAGTTGCTTCATTTGTAAATATTTTCTCCCATTCTAAGGGTTGTCTTTTCATCTTGTTTATGGTTTTCTTTGCTGTGCAAAAGCTTTTAAGTTTCATTAGGTCCCATTTGTTTAGTTTTGTTTTTATTTCCATTTCTCTAGGAGGTGCATCCAAAAGGATCTTGCTGTGATTTATGTCATAGAGTGTTCTGCCTATGTTTTCCTCTAAGAGTTTTATAGTGCCTGGCCTTACATTTAGGTCTTTAACCCATTTTGAGTTTATTTTTGTGTATGGTGTTAGGGAGTGTTCTAATTTCATTCTTTTACATGTAGCTGTCCAGTTTTCCCAGCACTACTTATCGAAGAGGCTGTCTTTTCTCCATTGTATATTCTTGCCTCCTTTATCAAAGATAAGGTAACCATATGTGCATGGGTTGATCTCTGGGCTTTCTATCCTGTTCCACTGATCTATGTTTCTGTTTTTGTGCCAGTACCATACTGTCTTGATTACTGTAGCTTTGTAGTATAGTCTAAAGTCAGGGAGCCTGATTCCTCCAGCTCCATTTTTCTTTCTCAAGACTGCTTTGGCTATTTGGGGTCTTTTGTGTTTCCATAGAAACTGTGAAATTTTTTGTTTTTCTGTGAAAAATGCCATTGGTAGTTTGATAGGGATTGCATTGAATCTGTAGATTGCTTTGGGTAGTATAGTCATTTTAAATTGAAATCATGTCAAGTATCTTTTCAAACTACAATGATATGAGACTAGATATCAATTACAGGAAAAAATCTGTAAAAAATACAAACACATGGAGGCTAAACAATACACTACTAAATAACCAATAGATCACTGAAGAAATCAAAGAGGTAATCAAAAAATACCTAGAAACAAATGACAATGAAAACCCAATGACCCAAAATCTATGGAATGCAGTAAAAGCACTTTTAAGAGGGAAGTTTATAGCAATACAATCTTTTCTCAAGAAACAAGAAAAATCTCAAATAAACAACCTAAACTTACACCTAAAGCAATTAGAGAAAGAAGAACAAAAACAAACCCCAAAGTTAGCAGAAGGAAGGAAATCATAAAGATCAGATCAGAAATAAATGAAAAAGAAATGGAGGAAACAGTAGCAAAGATCAATAAAACTAAAAGCTGGTTCTCTGAGAAGATAAACAAAATTGATAAACCATTAGCCAGACTCATCAAGAAAAAAAGGGAGAAGGCTCAAATCAATAGACTTAGAAATGAAAAAGGAGAAGTAACAACTGACACTGCAGAAATACAAAGGATCATGAGAGTTTACTACAAGCAACTCTATGCCAATGAAATGGACAACATGGAAGAAATGGACAAATTCTTAGAAAAGTACAACCTTTCGAGACTGAAGCAGGAAGAAATAGAAAATATGAACAGACCAATCAAAAGCACTGAAACTGAAACTGTGATGAAAAATCTTCCAACAAACAAAAGTCCAGGACCAGATGGCTTCACAGGTGAATTCTATCAAACATTTAGAGAAGAGTTAACACCTATCCTTCTCAAACTCTTCCAAAATATAGCAGAGGGAGGAACACTCCCAAACTCATTCTACGAGGCCACCATCACCCTGATACCAAAACCAGACAAAGATGTCATGAAAAAAGAAAACTACAGGCCAGTATCACTGATGAACACAGATGCAAAAATCCTCAACAAAATACTAGCAAACAGAATCCAGCAGCACATTAGTTTATTCTTGTGTTTGTTTCTTTTGCTTTAGGAAGCACAACCAAAAAAATATGTTGCTACAATTTATGTCAGAGTGTTTTGCCTATGTTCGCTTCTAGGAATTTTATGGTTTCAGGTTTTACATTTAGGTCTTTAATCAATTTTGAGTTTATTTTTGTATAAGGTATGAGCAAATGTTCTAAACTCATCCTTTTACATGAGGCTGTCCAGTTTTCCCAGCTCCCATTTATTGAAGAGACTGTCTTTTCTTCATTGTATATTCTTGTTTCCTTTGTCATAGATCAATTGATCATAAGTGTGTGGGTTTATTTCTGGGCTCTCCATTCTGTTCCATTGATCTATGAGTCTGTTTTTGTGCCAGTACCATGCTGTTATGCTTACTGTAGTTTGGTAGTATAGTCTGAGGTTACAGAGCATGATACCTCCAGCTCTGTTCTTTCTCAAAATTGTTTTGACTATTTGACATTCTTTGTGTTTCCGTACAAATTTTAGAATTATTTATTCCAGTTCTATGGAAAATGATATTGGTATTTTGTTAGGGATTGTATTGAATCTGTAGATTGCCTTTTGTAGTATAGTAATTTTACACTTTAACTCTTCCAATCCATGAACTCAGTATATATTTCCATCTGTTTGTGTCACCTTCAATTTCTTTCATCTGTGTTTTATAGTTTTCTGAGTACAGGTCTTTTACCTACTTAGCTAGATTTATTACTAGGTTTTTAATTCTTTTTGATGCAATTGTAAATGGGATTGTTCTCTTAATTTCTCATTCTGATTGTTCATTATTAGTGTATAGAAAAGCAACAGATTTCTGTGTATTAATTTTGTATCCTGCAAATTTACCAAATTATTTGATGAGCTTCAGTAGTTTTTTGGTGGCATCTTTAGGATTTTCTATGTATAATATCATGTCATCTGCAAAGAGCAACAATTTTACTATTTTCTTCTCAATTTGGATTCCTTTTATTTCTCTTTCTTCTCTGATTTCTGTGGCTAGGACTTCCAATATTATTTTGAATAGAAGTGGTGAGAGTGGATATTCTTGTCTTGTTCCTGATCTTGGAGGAAATAATTTCAGCTTTTCACCATTGGGTATGAGATTAGCTGTTGGATGATCATAAATGGCCTTTATTATGTTGAGATATCATCCCTCTATACCCACATATGAGAGTTTTTTTCATACATGGATGTTGAATTCTGCCAGAATTGGCCTGTGAAACCCTCTGATCCTGGGCTTTTGTTGGTTGAAAGTTTTTTGATTACTGATTCAGTTTCATTACTAGTTATTGGTCTGTTTATGTTTTCTATTTCTTCCCGATTCAGTCTTGGAAGATTGTATGTTCCTACAAATTTATCCTTTTCTTCTAGGTTGTCCAATTTGTTGGTGCATAATTGGTCATAGTAATAGAATTTTTTTATTTCTGTGGTATTGGTTGTAACTTCTCTTCTTTCATTTCTGATTTTCTTTATTTGAGCCCTTTCTCTATTTTTCTTAATGAATCTGGCTAAAGGTCTATAAATTTTCTTTATCTTTTCAAAGAACTATCTCTTAGTTTCATTGATTATTTTTTGTCTCTATCTTATTTAATTCCACTCCAATCTTTATTATGTCCTTCCTTCTACTAATTATAGGCTTTTTAAAAATCTTTTTCTAGTTTCTGTAGGTGTAAAGTTAGTTTATTTGAGATTTTTCTTATTTTTTGAAGTAGGCCTGTATTGCTATGAACTTCTCTCTTAGAACTGCTTTTGCTACATCCCATAAATTTTGGAAAGTTTTGTGTCCATTTTCATTTGTCTCAAAGTAGTTTTTGATTTCTTTTTTGATTTCTTCATTGACCCATTGGCTATTTAGTAGCATGTTGTTCAGTCTCCACATATTTGTGATTTTTCTCCAGTTTTCTACTTGTAATAGATTTCTAGTTTCATACTGTTGTGATTAGAAAAGATGCTTGATATGATCTTCATCTTCTTAAATTTACTGAGACTTGATTTGTGGCCTAACATGTGAGCTATTGTGGACAATGTTCCATGTACACTTCAAAAAATGTGTATTCTGCTTTTTTATTTTTTATTTTGGATGAAATGTCCTGTAGATATCTATTAAGTCCAATTGATCTATTGTTTTATTTTAGACCACTGTTAACTTTTTGATTTTCTGTCTGGATGATCTGTCCATTGATATAAGAGGGGTGTTAAAGTCCCTTACCATTATTGTATTACTGTCAATTTTCCCCTTTATGTCTGATAGTATTTGCTTTATATACTTAGGTGTTCCTTTATTGAGTGCATATATGTTAATGAGTGTTATATTCTCTTCTTTTATTGATCCCTTTATCACTATTTAATGCCCTTCTTTGTCTTTTTTATAGTTTTGTCGGATATGAGTATTGCTATCTTCCCTTTCTTGTCGTTTCCATTCACATTACTATCTTTCTCCATCTCTTTACTTTCAGTCTGTGTGTGTTTCTTTCTAAAGTGAGTCTCTTTTAAGCAGCATATAGATGAGTTCTGTTTTTGTTTTTGTTTTGTTTTTATCCAATCAGTCACCCTATGTTTTTTGATTAAATGATTTAGTCTATTGACATTTAAAGTAATTATTGATAAGTATGTACTTATTGCCATTTTAGTACTTATTTTCCAGCTGTTTTTAAAGTTCTTTTCTGTTCTTTTCATCTCATTTTTGTTTCTTCCCTTGTGGTTTGATAATTTTCTCTAGTCCTATGCTTGCATTCCTTTCTCTCTAGTTTTTGCCCATCTATTGTATGATAGGTTTGTGATTTGTGGTTAACATGGGGTTCTTAAATGTTGAACTATAACTATATCTACTTGTTTTAAGTAGGTTTTCCTTTAAGTTCAAATTCATTCTAAAAGTTCTACATTTTCATTCCTCTCCCCCACATTTTGGTTTTTGATGTCATATTTTAAATCTTCATGTTTATTCCTTAACTGTTTATTGTAGTTATCGTTGCTTTTACAATTTTTTGTCTTTTAATCTTCATACTAGCTTATTTAAGTGGTTTATCCTTAGCATTTACTATATATTTACATTTACTAGTGGGATTTTTCCTTTCCTCTAGTTTCTTACCTCTTTTTATTGCCTTCTTTTTTTCCACTTCGAGAAGACCCATTATCATTTCTTTTAGGTTTATTATTGATGAACTCTTTTAGTTTTTACTTGTCTAAGAAGTTCCTTATCTCTCCTTCGATTCTAAGTATAATCCTGGGTAGAGTATCCTATGTTGCAGGTTTTTCTCTTTCAGCAGTTTGAATATATTATACCATTCCCTTCTGACCTGCAAAGTTTCTGCAGAGAAATTAGCTGGTAGCCTTATAGGGAGTCCCTTGCATATGATTCTTTGTTTTTTTCTTGCTGCCTTTAGAATTCTCTTTACCCTTAACTTTTGTCTAATTATGATATATCTTGATGTGGGTCTGTGTTCATCTTGTCTGGGACCCTCTGCTTCTTGTACCTGGATATCTGTTTCCTTCTTCAGGTTTGGGAAGATTTCAGTAATAATTTTATCAAATACATTTTCAACCCTCTCCTCTCCCTCTTCTTCTTCTCGTACCCTTATAATGGGAATGTTGGTATGCTTGAAGTTATCCTGGAGATCCCTTAAACTCTTTTTATTAATTTTTTTTCTTTTTTCTGTTCTGATTGGGTGATTTCCATTATTCTATCTTCCAGATCACTTATGTGTTCTTACGTATTACCTAGTCTGCTATTAATTCCTCCTAGTGTGTTTTCATTTCAGTAATTGTACTCTTCAGTTTTGACTGCTTTTTTAATATTTTCTAGTTCCTTATTAAAATTTTCACTATTTTCATTTATTTTTTCCTAATTCAGTTAGCATTCTTATTACTAATGCTTTGAATTCTTTATCTGGTAAATTATTTCTTTCTGTTTCATTAGTTGTTTTTTCAGGGGTTTTCTCTTGTTCCTTCTATTGAAAGAAATTCCTTTGTCTTGTCATTTTGCTTAACTTTTTCTGTATCTATGAAATTAAGTGA
Source organism: Eubalaena glacialis (assembly GCF_028564815.1). Classification (NCBI taxonomy): domain Eukaryota; kingdom Metazoa; phylum Chordata; class Mammalia; order Artiodactyla; family Balaenidae; genus Eubalaena; species Eubalaena glacialis. Next base: position 101,065,733 of record NC_083719.1, read on the forward strand.
AACAGTTATCTCTGGCGGTCTTGAATGGGTTTCCTCATGTGGGAGCATCCCTGTATAGTCTGCATATGCCCAGTGCTTTGGTGGGAGAACTGGAATTGATGTGAACACAAGTCACATCTTTCCTCTGGGTGTGCTGCCAGCTATCACTTGGTGAGAGGTGGGGCTGGAAATGGAGGGACTAGCACTGGAGCCAGCTATGAGCTGGGGTTACCCATCAGATCCATGGCTGTCACCACCTTATCAGGGGCAGAGGCAGGTCCCAACTTGCATGAGTAGAAGCCCTGAGGGTCATGTCCAAGCTGGCTCCATTCTCTTTAGGTGTGTGCTCTCCCCCCTCCTAGCACCTGCACCCTCACCCAGAAGGAGAACAGCGCTGGAGCAAAAGTGTGTGGTGTGGTCATTTGGTGCGTGTCCAGGCACAGGCTGCAGCAGTCCAGCCTGGGTCTAGATCTGGACTACTTCTGATGCACTGTTTGTGTAAGTGCCAGTAATGGCTGCCCCACCCTGCTGAGATGCAGCTTTGGCTCTGAGCTGCCTCTGTGTCTCACAGCCAAGCCCTTGCCCCAGTGTGGAGTTGTTTTGTGAAGCTTCAGGCTGGACCATTCACTTGGCTCAGGCTGCGGCACACACCAGGGAAATCATAGGTAATTTTCCAGCCACTGGTGCAGTTTTCAATCCAACCTCTCTGCCCTGTTTTGGGAGCAAGAAAACGTATGTGTGCTCCTTATGAGCAGAGTTCAGGCTTCCCACAGCCCTCCTGTTAGTCTCATCAGCCTTCCAAACAACGAAGGGGGCTTGTATTCCCTGTGTTGGGCCCCAGAGCTTGGACACCCAATATGTGCCTTGAACCACCCACTCCCCAGGGAGGATCTCCACCTGTGTAATCTCCTTTTTCCTCTGTGTCCCCTCACAGGGGCAAAGGTCCCTACCTGATTGCTTCTCTTCTCTTCCTACCCAAATCCACATGGATCTTTCTTACAGCCTTGGTTGTACAGGAGTCTTTCTGCGAGTCTCCTGTTAGTTTTCAGTGAGAATTGTTCCACATATAGATGTACTTTTCATGTGTTCCTGGAGGGAGGTGAGTTTCACATCCTCCTACTCTGCCATCTTAATCTCCTCCAGAACATTCCATCTTCCCAGTTTCTAGAGGCTGACTGAATTTCTTGGCACCTAGCACCCTTCTTCCCACTCTGATACTCTTAACATTTGCCATTTTAATTATGGTATATCTTGATGTGGATCTCTTTGGGTTCATCTTGTTTGGGACTTTCTGTTCTTCCTACACCTAGATATCTGTTTCCTTCCCCAGATTAGGGAAGTTTTCAGCCATTATTTATTCAGATAATTTTTCTGCCCCTTTCTCTCTCTCTCTTCTTCTGGGACCCCTATAATGCAAATGTTGATATGCTTCATGTTATCCCAGAGCTCCCTTAAACTATCCTCATTTTTTTTAATTCTTTTTTCTTTTTGCTGTTATGATTGGGTGATTTCCATCATTCTGTCTTCTACATCGCTTATCTGTTCTTATCATCTAATCTGCTGTTGATTCCTTCTCGTGTATTTTTCATTTCAGTTATAGTCTTCATCTCTGATTAGTTCTTTCTCATATTTTCTAATGCTTTGTTGACATTCTCACTGTGTTCCTCCATTCATCTCCTGTGTTCGATAAGCTTCTTTATGATCATTACCTTGAACTCTCAATCAGATAAATTACTTATCTCCATTTCATCAGTGATTTTTCTGTGATCGTATCTTGGTCTTTTGTTTTGAATGTATTCTTATGTCTATTTTGTTTGACTTTCTGTGTTTGTTTCTATGAATTAAGCAAAACAGGTACCTCACTTGGTCTTAAAGACAGGGCTTAGAGTAAGAGCATCCCATGTGTAGACTGCATGTACCAAGAGGCTTCGGCAGGCCAGCTGGGGCTGGAGCAAGTGTGGGCCAAGGGTGTCCCAGGGCATGCTGCACAAGAGCCAACACAGTGGGACAGCTTGAGCTGGAGCAGGTGTGTGCCAGGAGGTCCTGCAGCCTTGTGCTCCAAGGCCACCCTGATGGGATGGCTGTAGCTGGAGCAGGCACAGGCTGAGGGTGTCCCAGGGTGCTCTGCACCAAGGCCACCTCTGGATGACTGGGGTTGGAGCAGACTTGGGCTGGCGTTGCCTTGGGTTGTGGGGATGTGGCTGGAGCTGGTGTAAGCAGGGGGCCTGGGATGTGATGGGGCAGTTCTAGCAGGCTGGCTAGAGGGCATGGACCATGTTCCTAGCTGCACTATCAAGGTGGATGGGGAGTGCAAAAAATGGCACTCTTGGTGCCTCAGACCCTGGAGAGAGTTCCAATAGTTCCTGGCCCATATGGCAGACTCTCTAGGGTCAGTTAATGGATTTCCTTCATGTGTAGTTTGGTCCCCTTTAAACCACTGTTTTTTTCACTGTACCCCAGAACAGGCAAGTCTGCATGCAGGCCCCTTACTATTACCTCCTCTTACTACAGGTCACTACATCAGGAGTGGGGGTTCCCATTAATTCCTTGTTTCCATCTCTTCTATCTGTCTCTATGTGGTCCCTCTATCATTTGTTCAGAAGCTGTTCAATCAGCCTTCATTTATTCTTTATGAGGAATTGCTTTATATGTAGGTGTAGATTAGGTGTGTCCATAGGAAGAAGTGAGTTGAGGGTCTTCCTATATGACCATCTTTGACACCAGATAAAAAATTAAATATTTTTAAATGTTTATTTTAAAAATGGTTAAAACATTCTAATAGAAACACTTCTGCCTTTCTTCCCAGGACAGGAGAAAAAAAAGGATTGTACTGAAAACAACAATATTGACGGGAGAGAGACACACATGCAAAAGTAAATCCTAGAATCCTAATCAAGGAAACAGTTCAACCTCTCACAGAAAAGATATGATAAAAAGAGTAGTCCACATGATTATTAAAATAACCTCCTAACATGCATAGATTCTTTGCAGTTTTTCTTCAGCTAGTATAAAGAAGAACTTTGCCTGTGAAATACTGATCAACCAGGAAACAATTATTTCCAACTCAAACGTTACTCTTAAAAAGATATAATAACAAATTATCTGATGTCAATAATAAAAGCTAAGGGTGTCTTCTGAGTTTAGACTAAGTTTTTAACTGTCTTTTTAAAAATGTTTAAAGCCAGAACCCCTTTTCTGCTCTACATTAATTTATCATTTTAAGCTTGGCTACTTCTAACAATACAGTCATACTGTATATGATACTATGATTGAAATAAGGACTGTAGTGATGTTGTATTTTCTTTTATTTTAATAGAAAGAAGTAATTGAGTAGAAATAAAATTGTACTCAACTTACACAGCTAAATTGAAACCACCACTTACCTGAGTCTTTCAAACACTCATTTAATCAATGTGTGCTTTTAATGGTAACAGTTACACGCTTACTGAGAGAGCTTAATTAAGAAATACAATGATGAAATTAGTAAAGGTACTAAAGGAAGCCATCTGGACATTTAGTCTCTTATCCCACAGACTATCTGTATTCATTTTATGTTTTTAAAATGCATTTAGGAACAATTTAGTGAGCAATATAGCAATACCAGATGTACTTGAGAAGCTGATTATGAAGCAGATGGTTTTACGATCACACTTGTGTTTTGAAAGGTGTTATTCTATTATATAATGTTCACATTTATGACACATGCTTCTTGTTTAGTATTGTGGATGGTGTCATCCTGTCAGAGCATCTCACACATTTCTCTTTCTTTGCATCTGTTCTGTAAGTATGCTTACTGATTCCCTTAACAGGAGGGATAAATCATCCAATTACATTGTTGAAAGTATGGTATATTACACAGTCTTAATTTTCTGATTAACATGATGACATCAGTATAACTTACACTATAGGCAACCATGGAAAATCAACAAGATGTATAAAGCCAAGTCAGACTGCAACCTGTTTATTAAATCCCTGATCCATGTAACCTAAGAAGATTTGATGTGAACATTTTATTCGTTAATGGTGTCTTTCTGCTGTACATGATATAGTCTTGCTTAACCAAGCTCAAAGGTAAAAAGCAGTCTGAAAGTAATTCTATATTAAGAGGCTATAACCATAATTATTCTAGACATACTAATCTAATCATAAAAATATTAGTCTCTACTTAGCCATAATAGGAAGTAAATGTGACTACAGTGATAAGCATGGCTTTCTGAAGAAAGCAATTAAGCATTATGCCTTTTGTTCATGCAATAAATTTCAATTTTGTCACTTCTTCAGGATGTAATGAAATGTAAGAAAAGCGGTTCAAGAAAGAGCCCAACTTGTCTATGAACTCAGTCTTAAGTGTCCTGATATCCTGGCAATGTTCCCTGCCTGATTTGTCAAGATAACCTAATTCTGGATTTGAGTGATCCAGTGGGATTTATCCTATTATCTTAACTGACTAGATTGGTATGACTGTGAGGAGAGACTTTCATTCATTCAACTAGCATTTATTTACCACCTACAAAATTTTCCTGTGCTAGCCCCTAAGGATACAAATATAAGTGGATCATTGTGCATGCCCTCAGGGAGATCACAGTTCAGTGGTAAAGCAGGAGCAGGATGCAAATAATTACATCCTGTGTAATGTGTGTGTGTGTGAATCACTATTATTGTAAACAAATATTAAACTATAGTTAATGATATTTATTCTAAGGTACTAAAGAAGTTTTACTCATGTCTGCAATTTACTTTGAAATGCACTTAAAATAAGATGAAATAATGATGGAGAGAGGGATGGATAGATAGATAGACAGATAGATAGATAATGTTGTAAAGCAAATACAGTAAAATGTTAATGATAGAATCTAGGTGGTGGGTATACAGATATTTACTGTAAAAATTCTTTCAACTTTTCTGTATGTTTGAAAACTTTTTATAATAAAACGCTGGAAAGGAAAAGAAAGCAGTATACTTAAACATGAAATGATGGAGGAAGAAGTACAATTGTTGGTTATGACTAGTTTAGAGTAAGAACATGAGAGTTGCCTGTTTTAAGATGAAAAATATGGTTAATAAAGGAAAGTCAAAGAATTGAGAAACCAGGACAAGGAAGTGGAAGGTCCATCTGTTTGAATCTATGTGGATACTGAAATCATCAAATTTTGTGTTTGTTGTACTGGAGTGTGACAGTGAACCAGTACTTAAGTATTCAAGAAATGGGAGATACTGGCCTGTGTGTAGCTAACAGAAATAATAATGAGTGACACAGTCTGATGGCAGAAGCTTCAATGCTGGAGGTTTTTTGGAAAGAGGGAAAGACAGTATTCTGAATACAACAGAGAGAAACAAAAAGGCCATTTATTTCAATTTCAGGCTCAGAGTCACAAGGGCCATAGGAGAAGAAAAATAACCACTACTTGAAAAACATACATGAAAAATAGTGTAGTGGTTATGAGAGTCTGGGGCTTCCAGTGGGGACTGGAATACACAAAAATCAAAGTTGCGGTGGGAATAGTCTTGGTGGTCTCAAAGACTAACTGAGCTGATAAAGTTCTGAATGATGGAAGGGGAGAACGAGTTGTAGGTATATTGCCGAAAAGCATGTAGAAAGAGTAGATATTTATTAGGCAGACAGGTGAGGAAGGGATTTCCAAGCAGTGGGAACAGCCTGAGCAAAGACTCAGAGTTTTGTGAGTCTCAGATGTTGCAGGGATTACAAGTAGTTGAGCATTTGTGGTATATTACAAGTGCAAAGGTGGGAGTCCTAAAAGTTAAAGCTGCAGAGAAAGGCAAGATGTTATATGCTATGTGGAAAGGGTTTAAAATTTATTCTGTAAGCAGTGGGGAACCACTGAAAAATTGTACAGAGGGAAGTGATATGATAACACATCCTTGTTTCAAAGATTACTCTGGATGCAGGATAGAGCTTTGGATTGGATGGCATTATTACAGAAACAGAAAGGCCAGCTAAGAGGATTGTTTCAAGGGCAGGTGACAGATGATTAATGCCTGAGCTAGAAATGTGGCAGTAGGGATGGAGAAGCATGGAGAGAAATGAAATGTGTTTAAGAAAAAGGACCAACAGGCTGCAGCAACTGATGCAAAAAGCAAGATAAATAGAAAAATTCACGACAGTTTCAGGTTTCTGGGATGATCCTGGAGCCAGTCACTATTCAGGAAGTAATGAAAGTTGAGGATTTAATGGAAGTTGAGACGGCTTGGAATAAGGGAAATATAATGGATTGCTTTTGTAACATGAGGCTGAATACAAATGTAAACTTGTATGGTGAAAATTTGGATTTTAGAATCAGGGAATGTGTGTGGATTGCTAAGTAGCTTTTAAATATTGAACTAAAATCTGATCATTCCCTGCCTGTCCAAACATTACAATCAAAGAATGCAAATTACCAGGAGGGAAGCATGGAAATCAAGAGAGATATACAAGATTAATACATTATAAGACACTCACTTGAAAAAAAATGTAGTATTCAATAATAAGTTAAAATATGCAAATAGCTAGAAAAGAGTAGTTCTGATGTATTATCTCAATATTTTTGATTAATAATTTTAAGAGCCATAACATTGTAATTATGAGCCTATTACTATTATGCACCCTGATATATTATGGAGTCAACAAAACTGGAAGCAAAGTCTTCACTTTCTTAGAATAGCTGCAGAGTTGAACTGAACAAAACTTAATGTTATTCCAATACCTTTGCTTGCATTAACCTAGGTACTCACATGGCTCCTTTACTCTACAAGCAGTGATGACCCAATTTTTTTGGCTATGGCATCGGAAGGGTGCTATCCTGAAAACCTCAATGCAAAGCCAATGAAGAATGGGCTTAAGCCCTAGTAAATATACTAAATATGTCTGACCATAGGAAACCGTTGCTCAAATAAAAAATTAAGAACCATTTCATAAATGCGTTTTTATTTTTGGTATCATGTTCCAATACATTTAGGGTATAAAATTTCTCTGATCAGTGGATCCACGTAGAGGTAACTTTTCATTAAGAATATAAAATCATACAACACTGCAAGTGATTCCTACATTTAAAAATATTAATATTATGAGGTTTTCTTGTTTTAAATATGAAAAATGAAAATTTAAAGTTCACTTCTTGAGAACTGAAAAAAAAAGTCACATTTATCCTAAAGGGAAATGTCATTTCTTTACTTTGTTATGGAAGCTATCTTGCAAAAATCTTAATTACAAGGTAAAATCAAAATCTATAACTATAGCTTTGGGCTTCTTTTTTGACACAAAAATATTACAGATGAATGATTCATCATTCTGCCAAGTTCATGAGTCCGTTTTTCCCATTTCTGTTTAGATACAGTATTCTATGCTGGATGGACATAAAATCATTTAAGGCTAGAAAATTGTCATAATTCTAATCAAAATTGACATGTTTTAAACTACTTCTGTCAGTACTTAGATTTGACCTGCTACTAGCAGCAGACACATTTAGCATTCTCACATAAAATAAATTTATTTTAAAACCTTTGCATGATTCTTAATTATCTAGTTTTGTTCTACCTGTTCAAACTTGCTGACCTGTCTCCACTGAAAGAACACTATTTATACTATTGCTCTTTTGGCCTCTATTGAATTTGCAGTTGGGGAGGGGGTATTTATTTAATTATTAGTATTTCTTATGTATTAAGGGCATATGCTAAATAAGATATAATCCTCTTTTAGTTACAAAAGATGTAACAAAACCAAGGCAACTTTAAAAATTCTAGTAGCTTCTTTCATTTTTAGCACTGCATTAGTGCTGCTGAATCTCAACGTTGAAAGTAAAGAAGGTAGTTTGTAACATGGCAGGCTGATGATGTTGTCAAGCAATTGTTATCCTTCCATCTAGCATTTCTGACAAGAGATTATTATTCATGATTGCTTAATTTAAGTACTATTAGAATTAACAGTTTTTTTTAATCATCCAAATAGCAAAAAGATAAACAGTCTTTTTTATCATCCAAAGAGCAACTCCATTTAAAACTGAGTTCTATTCTCATAAAGATATATATAGGATTTCAATCAGCATATAATCAAACATAATCAACCATCTCCCCAAAATCTGAAACAAATTAGGTCACCCCAGAATAAATTAAAGACTGGGCACTTTAGCATTTTAAGAATTTCTTCCTTCCATACCTTTCTGTTCAAGCCTTGTGTAAATGACTCAGTGAAAATAACCCTTGGATTCTCCATGACTGTACCCTAAGATAATCAAATAATTGAAAAGGAAAAAGTTTCTCTTTATAGAAGTAAGAAAACTCCTAAATAAACAAACGATGGAATTAAAATATCACCATTTTGGAGCAATTAAGAAATGAATTGAGCTAAACAATGATGACAATAGCTACATTATGTCACAGGAGTCAAATATCCATGCCTTCTCATGGAGGTACACATTATTACAAATGAAGTGTCTTTATTTTTTAAAAAAATCAAAATCCTATTTAGTCTCCAGATCTAAGTAGTAAATCACAAAAAATATAGGGGTTAGGGGACAGATTAAATGATACTATGGTATTTAGAGGTGGTTTTAGTACTTAAAAAAACATAATAAAATAATTTTAAAACTAAAAATATTCATAACATAAAATATATCCTGCTGTTTAGAAGTACAATTAATACTGACTGAGAGCATAGAAGAATATCTTTTTTTTTTTGAATTTCTGAATTTTATTTTATTTTTTTTTTATACAGCAGGTTCCTATTAGTTATCCATTTTATACATATTAGTATATACATGTCAATCCCAATCTCCCAATTCATCACACCACCACCACCACCACCACCCCACTTTCCCCCCTTGGTGTCCATACGTTTGTTTTCTACATCTGTGTCTCAATTTCTGCCCTGCAAACTGGTTCATCTGTACCATTTTTCTAGGTTCCACATATATGCGTTAATATACGATATTTGTTTTTCTCTGACTTTTGTTTTTCTGACTTACTTCACTCCGTATGACACTCTCTAGATTCACCCACGTCTCTACAAATGACCCAGTTTCTTTCCTTTTTATGGCTGAGTAATATTCCATCATAGAAGAACATCTTAAATAGGTCTATATTCATTTGTTTGCTTTCTTTCAGTGATAACAGGCCTGTGCTGCCTATTGCCCAATTCCATACATTTCCATACATTTCATACAGTTTTCTAGTTGTTTACAGCAGAAAGTAATCCCAGATCCTGTTAGTCTCTCAAGGTTGGGAGATGAACCACCCTGCCCCCCACTTTTTTTTTTTTAACTTGATCTTCAATATTTTGAAACAACACTTCGGTGAATCAAAACTTTGGATGCCCTCCAGTTGTAGAACACAAAATATAAGCATTCTTTTAAGGACAGATAAATAGTAAACAACAGGAAAAATGACAGTGTTGACTATAAAAATTTTCACAATGTCTTCATTGACGTGATGGCTTCCGGGAGGAGGATATAGTTGAGGTTGGTTCTCTGTGATCTTAGTATCAGTGTTAATTATCCTTCTAAACAACAAGAAATATGTTATGTTATGGACTTTTAAAGCATCAAAATTACTGTATTTCTCCCTGTATATTAGCACTATAATTTTAGATTTTAACTCATGGCTCATCCCTAAAAAACATATAGGACCTTGTGGCATCCATTTTGTATATTAACCTTTGTTCTGCTTCCATCTTATTTTCCTGCATAGAGGCAAGGTTTCTTTTCACATTAAAAATCAAACCTCAGGGTCCAGGTCTCTCATATACATTTGTAGAGGCTTTCAATCGTCCTGAGCCGTCAGAAAGAGGGCTGCCTTTAAAGGATGTATTGGATGGAGATGTGACACTGGCACAGCCAAGTTTTAATTGAAACCTAATATTCCATAGGCAAAAGTTAGCTTTTGGTAATCAAGAAATACAGTTTTCTGAAACTTCGGCAGAGGTTCTTAGTTTCTCCAGCACATTCTCTTTTACCCCATGGTTCTCTCAACTTTTTCCTTCTTCTGCCCATGCACTCTATTCAGTTTATCTAAGCAAGAAAATTAACATGGGGTGTGTGTATTCTAAGATTTCTAAATGCTGCTTTGGCCAGTGGCTGTTTTTTTTAATTCTTCTGTTTGTTTGTTTGTTTTCTTAATACTTTCTGTAGCCTTTATGCTTTTCTCTGAGTAATTTTTGTCCTTTTGACTGGGAAGGGAAGAAGCTTTCAGGGTTCAGATGAAAGTATTATGGGAGACGGGGAAAGGAGGCAGATATTCTTATTTTTATATTATGTAATTTTGATGTTTTATAATATTATCCCACCACACTGCATTGAG